>NC_142205.1:930000-1017500 GCF_049639895.1 Pseudopodoces humilis | reverse complement strand
AGACAATGCAATAAAAGCTCCCCCTAAAACAATATTCCTCCCTGTTTTAACAGAGGGGAAATATTTCTTCTGTTCTGGCTCTTTGCTACCATGAAATTTCCAGCCAATGCCAAATTTCAGCTGTTTTCCAGCAAGGCTCGGGAATTTGGGATGCTGGAACGAGCAAGGAGCTCGGGAGCAAACTCAGCTTTGAGCACGTGCTTGATTTCCCCTGAAGGCCTTTCCTGACCAGGCCTGGTTTGCTCGATCAGGGCATGAAAAAGAACATAAAAAATTGAAAATTCTCTTTAATAGCGACCCAGGGTTTCTCCCCAAACCGAAAATGAAGAATTAATATGGATGTGACGGTGTTTTCCTTGGTCACTGCCGTGTTTTTCCAGTCCTCAGCGTGTTATTCCAGGCCGGTTTATGGAGAGGCGTTATTTGCTCAGCTGAATTATTCCCACTTCATCCCGTCTGATTCAGACATCCGTTGGATTTATGGACAATGGCGGCTCCTGGTCAGAAATCAGAGGGGATTCACGGAGATCTCTTCTGTAAAAGTCGTTTTTGCCAAGGTGGAATTGACCCAAAATTCATTTTTTATTTTAGTTTTATGGGGTTTTTTTTTTTTAGTTTGTGGACTTCCAATCCCTGGAAGTGCCCAAGGCCAGGTTGGATGTGGCTTGGAGCAACCAGGAATCACCAAATTAGGAAGATTTCAATAAAATTATCGGGGAACTGAGCAAACCAGGCTCATCAGAGAGAACCTGCACCAGGAAAAAACGGGAATTCTCCCAAAAGCCACCCTGAAATCCTCATTTAAACTCAACTCCTCCTTCAACCCCCTGAGATGAAACGGAGTTAATTCACTGGGAGAGCAAGGAAGGAGCCTGAGCACGGCAAGAGCGGCGCTGCTGCTCCATCCCTCCGCTCCAGGCACACCTGGGATCCAGGAGAAGCCTCTGGAGGGATTTCCCCTCCCTAAAACAGCTCAGGAAAGGTTCTGAGCCAAAGTCAGCCAATTCCTGAAGTTATTCCCGTTCCTAATTCCATCCTCACTCGTCGCTTTTCCCTTCCCTGCTGTTTTTAAACCTGAGGAAAAGCGGCTCAGACACCAACAGCTCAAGCACTGCCCCTTCCCAAACCTTCCCAAAAAATCCACACAATTCCCCAAGGCTTGGTCTGAACCCCAAAAATCACCCGGCAGCACCCAGAGAGGAGGCGCCAGGGGTAGAAAGAGGAAGAGCAGATTTCCAGAAGGACGTTCCCGGATTTTGCCACAATCCCTGGGGAGGTGGTGCTCAGGCTGTCCTTGAGAATCAGCTCAGATCCCAGAATCCCTGAGGATGGAAAAGCCCTCCAGGATCATCCAGCCCAAGCTGTGCCTGATCCCCACCTTGGCTGGCACAGAATTCCGGGATCATTGAGGCTGGAATTCCAGGATCATCCAGCCCAAGACATGTCCAATCCCCACCTTGGCTGGCACAGAATTCCAGGATTACTGAGGCTGGAATTCCAGGATCACTGAGGCTGGAATTCCAGTCCAAGCCGTGCCCGATCCCTGCCTTGGCACCGAGTGCTGCATCCAGGAATTCCTTGGACACCTCCAGGGCTGGGCACTCCAAACCTCCCCGGGCACTTCCAAGGCCTGAGCACCTTTTCCATGAGGAAATTCCTGCTGGAATTCCTGCCCTGAGCTCCCCTGGCCCAGCCTGAGCCGTTCCCTTCTGGCAGCTTCCTCTGATGGACCCGAGCGAGGTCAGCTCCGCATTCCCAGGGCCGTTTTTCCAAATCCATTTGGTTCTCCCACAATGGCACAGCACAGGGAGAACAGAGGAGGAGACTGGGTTGGATATTTGGGAAAATTCCTCCATGGGAAGGGAACTGGACAGGTCCCCATCCCTGAGGATTGCAAGCCCTGTGGCCCTTGGGGACGGGGACAGTGGTGGGGAAGGTTGGGGTCCGTGATCTCCGTGACCCCAGAGGGCTTTTCCAGCCTCAGTGAGACCACGGCTCCAGCTGAAATTCCCAAACCCCACTGTCAATCCCAGGGGTTGCACATCCATGTCCTGCCCACAGCTCCAGCTGCAATTCCCAAAACCTGCTGTCAATCCCAGGAGTTACACATCCATGTCCTTTCCACAGCTCCAGCAATTCCCAAACCCCATCAGTAATCCCAGGGGCTGCACATCCATGTCCTGCCCACAGCTCCAGCTGCAATTCCCAAACCCCATCAGCAATCCCAGGGGCTGCACATCCATGTCCTGCCCACAGCTCCAGCAATTCCCAAACCCCATCAGCAATTCCAGGGGCTGCACATCCATGTCCTGCACACAGCTCCAGCAATTCCCAAACCCCATCAGCAATCCCAGGGGCTGCACATCCATGTCCTTCCCACAGCTCCAGCTGCAATTCCCAAACCCCACTGTCAATCCCAGGAGTTACACATCCATGTCCTGCCCGTGGCTCCAGCTGCAATTCCCAAACCCCATCAGCAATCCCAGGAGTTGCACATCCATGTCCTGCACATCCCTCCCGTCCTCTGAGGCTCTGGCAGCGGCTGAGGACCGCCAGGACACTCCCAGGGGCTGCCACTTCCACAGAGGAGCTGAGGGATTCCCCAGGAGGCTCCTGAAGTCTGGGACAGCAGCAGGAATGCTGGAGAATCCCTGGGATCACTCAGGGCCTGGTTTTCCACGCGCTTCCCAACGGCTTCTCCCTGATCCCAGCGAGGAGCGGCCCTTCCCAGGCTCTGTCATTCCAGAGGCTGCTCTGGAAGGAGCCCTGGTGCTTCCCAAGGATGGACACATGTGGAACAGGGCCGGGGGCATCTGCTAATTTGGCTCCCGCTCGGGATCACCAAGGTCAGCAGCAGGAACCCAGAGGAAAATGTCAACAATCCCGGCCTTCTCCGGGGGGGAGAGGGCTTGGAAAGGCTTTTTTTCCCTTTTTTTTCCCCTTTTTTTCCCCTGCCATGTGTCTGGTTTTACACTGTTGGTTTTGGCTCTTCCGAGGAAGGAAATTAAATGAGCAGCTTCTTTTTTTATCCTTCTGGAACCCTCCGGAGGAGAGAAGAGAGGCTGCAGCAGGACGCCGGGGCCTTTGCTCTGGCCACACAGTTTTTGTCAGGGCTGGTGTAGAATTCCCAATCCCTCCAGAATAATTCCCTGCAGCTGTCGTCACCCACACACCGGCTTCCCAAAAAAAGGCTCCAGCCACAAATCTCCCTCGGGAAAGAGCACGAGGCCGTGGATGCTGCAGGTTGGGAAGCAAAGGCACTGAGATGTCCCTAAATCCCTAAATCCCACCCTCCAAGGTGCTCCTCGTGGCCTCACCTCCTTCCCAGAATCACCAAAGCCCTCCAAGATCACCAATCCAACCATTATCCCAGGATTTCAGCCTGCTCTGCTCACACAATTCCCGTTTCAAGCCCGTGGACCAAACCCTGAGGAGGTTCTGCCCCAACTCTGCAGCTCCTGAGCCCAGGTGATGCCAGGAAATGCTCCAGCTTTTCCTGCAGCACGGAATTCCTGCTACTGGGATGGCTGCAGCAAATCTTCCCAGCTGCCTGGGCCCGCTCCAAGAAAAGGCTGAGTTAAAATTTCCACGCCAAGAAATTCAATTCTCGCTCCGGGACCGCAGTAAGAACTTTTAAAGGTCTGAGACACACGGAGGAAGTGGTGCAAAGACGGGGAAAAAAGGGAATGGGATGGTTACAATTCCCGGGAAAGCAGGAGATAAGGTTGCTTTCCAAGCTGGAGTTAAGAGGTCTGAGCTACCAGAAGTCAGCAGCAGCGGGGAGCCAGGCAAGGTGCAGGAAGAACCTTCCCTGGACAGAGAAATCCTTCCTTTTCCAAGAGAAATCCAACGGCAGCGGCCATGGTTTCCATTTAGAACCCATTTACCTTTGTGGGAGCCAAGGCAGAGACAGACCCTGGGATTTGGGAACAGCTCCCAAAAAAAAAAACAACCCCTAAAATCCCTAAAAACCCCCGTCAGCCTTCCCACTCTCTCATTTCACTCCGCTCCGCCGCGCTTTCTTCTGTTCTGGCCTCTTCCCTCAACCTTGCCCTTCCTAAATCCCAACTCCTCATTCCCTCTCCTGCCACCTCTCCTCGTCTGGCAATTCCTGCTGGGATTTCTTCCTTCCAGAAGCCCAGAAGGACGGGGCTGTTTCACCTCTAAATCCAGAAGTGTTACGTAAGTGCCCCTGGCAGGAGCTCCGTGCTCCGTGCACGGGGTCGCTCGCAGCGGTTTGGGATTTTAATAGACATCAAAACAGGAAAACATTCCCAGTTATGCAATCGGAGCTGTGATTGAAACCAGAAGCAGCCACCAGCTCCCAAAAAAAGAATTGGGAGCAGCCAAGCGGTGTCCACACAGCCCAGCATCGCCGCTCCCGCCCTCTCCATCCCAGAATTCCCACCGTTTGTCTGGAAGCAGCTCCAGTTTCCTGGGACAGGGCCTCTCCTGCTGCTCTTGGGGTCAGCGGGATCACGTCTGCTTCCTCATGGAAGCGCCTTCCAAGGTGCTCTTCCAACGGGACCTTCCCATCCCTGCTCCTCCCAAATCCGCCTGCAGTATTCCCAAACTTTTCCCGGCTCTCGGAGTAACTTCCGAGGTTTTAAATCTTCTGAGCCGGTGGTGAACTCATCCCTGTTCTGCCACCACCTGAGCTCTCGTTTCCCAAGCACCAGGGAATTCTCTCTCCGCAGTTTCCACTGCTCCCAGAATTCCCACCTTTGCTCTGGAAGTCAACCCAGATCCCTGGGCCTCTCCAGGATTCCATGAGGAAGCGCCTCCCAAGCTGCTCTTCCATCAGGGACCTTCCCACACCCTCACCTCGCCTCCTCCCAAATCTTCCTGCCAGATTCCAACACTTTTCCAGGCTCTGGGAATAATTTCTTCAACCTTTCAGCTTCGGGGCAGGAAGAGCTCGGGAGCCGGCGGTGAACTCATCCACATCATCATCCTCCCATAACCCAAGGAAAACCGAGAAGTTCTCATTTCCTCAGCACCAGGGAATTCTCTCTCCGTAATTCCCACTTTTCCAGGCTCTCACCAGTGTCAGGACACTGCCCAGCCTCCCTGGAATGACGGGACAGGAATTCCAGGGACTGAAGGAGCTCTCTGAGTCTCAGGGGGGGCTGAAGGAGGCAAACGTCACCAAACGGTAAAAAACGGGGGAAATAAACAAAAATGGGTGAAGGAACGGGATAAAACTCCGGGATTGGCTTTGTGGCTTCTTCCCACGAGAACTGAAACAGGAAGGGAGCGAGGGAGAGAGGTCACTGGGATGAGGAGGTTTGGAAAAGCCACGGGAAGGGGCGGAATGCTTCAGTGTCCCACAGCCCGGGATTTAAAACACGGACCAACACGAGATTCCCAAACTCCTGGAGCTCAGCGGGATTGGGATGAGGAATCGGCTGCTGAGAGCCTTCGGGCTCCTCTCAGAGGAGAGGACGCTGTGGGAGGATCCCAAGTGGCACCTGAAGGTGACACCAAGCAGCTGCCATCGCAATCCCTTGGGACACGGAATGGTGGAGCCATGGAATGGTTTGGCTGGGAAGGGACCTTGAAGGTCACCTCGTTCCACACCCAGCCATGGGCAGGGACACCTCCCGCTACTCCAGGCTGCTCCAAGCTGGCCTTGGGCACTTCCAGGGATCCAGAGGCAGCCACAGCTTCCCTGGAAAACCTGTCCCGTTATGGATATCCCAGCTGGGCATTTCCGTCAAGGAAAACCAAGCCTAAGAACTTCCAGGGATCCCAGAAAGGTGTGGCTGGCAGAGGAATCCCACAGTGCAGGAGCCAGGAGAGCTCAGAACTCTTCCAGTGCCCACTGGAATATCCCAAACCTAACTTTAACACGGATTTTCCAGCTCCTGCTGAAGCCACAGCCAGGAATGATCGGACCCAAGCCCTGCAGGCAGCGCATCCCTGGGGTCCTCACTCCCGAAATAAAACCAAACCTGCACACAGCAGCTCGGGTTATTCCCACATTCCCATCATCCAACAAGGCCACACAGAATTCCAGGGAAAAGCGCTTTTCCTCCAGCTGTGCGCCGCAGAATCCAAAAGGAAACGCGGGTAGCTCTGTCCAGAGCTGGTTCCAGCCCCGAACCTGCCCCAAACCCTTCAGGGACCCATCCTGCAGGGTGTCACCTCACGGGGACGGTCTGAACGCCACCACAACACGGAGCCCGCCCCGAGAACAACCCACAGCAATTCCACGGGGAGCCAACAGCAAATGAGGAGACAATCCAATTATTCCTGGGGATTGGAAGGCGAAGGTTCAGGGAGGAGGGGTTAAATTAACAAAAGCAGGGTGCAGAAGCTGCTCAGGTCTTTGCGTTGCGCGAGCAATGGCTGGAGAGACGATTCCCCCAAAGCATCAAATGGGTTCCGTCTGCTCCGTCCCGCGTAAACAAACTCGTTATGTCGCATCTCCGGAGGAGTAAACAAAGAGTTGGCATCTGAGGGCTCTTGCACAACCTCCCCCCGGCTCCTGCCCCCGTGGAGGCGGCGGGGACGAGCCGCCAGCGCAGGTGACACCGGCCCCGGGGATGTGACACGTCCCCTTGGTGCCCAGTGCCACCCTCCCACCCCAGGGCACCTCCTGGGCACCAGCCAGGGAAACCACCAGGGGTTTCTTTAAAAAAAAAAAATTCAAAGTATCTTTTAGAAATGATTTAGAAGTATTTTTTGACTCCATAAAGCCATGGAAGCTCCCGAGGGACCCATGGGGATCAAGCAGCCCAGCTCTTGGCCCTGCACGGACACCCCGAGGGTGTGACAAGACCAACCCCAAGGGCAGCTTTTCCACATCCTGGCCTTCCTGCCGAGTCCAAGCACTTGGACAACCTCCTTGGCCACAAACTCGGTGTTCTGGCCAGAACTGGCCCGGGGTTACGGGATCCTGCTGCTCCCCACGGGATCTCTGCCACGTTCCCATCCAGCAGGAAAGGCAGGATCCCGCTGGATCCCGCTGGATCCCAGAGCAGGGGAGGGATCAGCGAGGCTTTGTGCTAAACCCAGGAGCTCTCTGGGCTGGTGGAGGCCACGACCCCTTCCACCGCCAGCTCTGCCTCCACAAATCCCATGGCCCATAAACTGCTGCAGGACCCCCCGGAGCCCCTTCCCAGCTTCTACTCCAAGGAAAATCCCCGGACACGTTATCCTGGCCATTCCCTGGGAATTCCTCACGGCTCTCCCAGGCTTTTCTCCACTGCACCACCTCAGGAGCAGGCAGGGGGGTTGATGCCAGAGCCCAAGCAGGACCTGCTGTGGATGTGACAGCATTCCCTGATTCCCTGCAGCATTCCCTGATTCCCTGCAGCATTCCCTGATTCCCTGCAGCATTCCCTGATTCCCTGCAGCATTCCCTGCACCTCATCCCACGCAGGAGGCGGTGAGCAGAGCCCGCAGCCGTGCCAGCACCACTGCAAAAGCCTCCGGCACAGGATGGAAAATGGGAATCTGTGAGGAGCTCGCTGCCTCCCCTCGGGCCTGGATCTCATTCCCATCCTCCCAGCGCTGGGGCTGCAGCTCCAGAACCTCCAAAGGGGGATCGAGGAGGGGACGGGACAGAACCAACCCCAAAAAAATCCCCACAGAGACACAGAGCCTGCTCACTCCCACAGCTCTGTCCCTTCTCCCATCCCCTTCCCAAGCCGTGGCCCAGCTCCACGGGCTCGGCTCCGGGGTGATTCCCTGCTCCAAGCCTTACCCGTGAGAAAGGGAGCGGGAGGGCTCGGCTCCCGCCCGCGTCCCCCGGCGCGCCCCGCGAGGTTCTTTATCTCGTTACTCTAATGCAAACAGACTTCTGTGAGCTCTTTCACATCCAAAATTTCACCATTGCAGCGACCGCAGGCCTGGCAGCCTCTCCCCAGCCTGGAAAGGGAACAAACTTCCCAATCATTTCTAAATAACCATTTCAAGAGCACAGCTTTTCTTCTTTCATCCCACAAAAGGCAGAAATTTTGCTCGGGACCGCAAGCTGTCAACTTCCCAGCAAACCCCAAATCCCACTTAACTCTCTATTGTAAACAGTGTAGTATTGCGCTCCCACATCAATAAATAACATTCCTGAAGGAATTATTTCTGTGTTTGATTCACATTTGTTCTGCATATGCCACTGAGCCCAAGGTATTCACAACGTTCAACCCCTAAAAGCCTCGGCTTTCAAAAGGGCCGCGCGCGAGGCGCTGGGACGAGCCCTTCCCGGGGGATTCTGCGAGCCGGGATGAAATCCCAAATCGAGGATGTCATTTGTGGCCCCCCCACAACTCCTGCATTTCGGGAGAAGAGGATGGAACGGCTCCAAAGCGACTCTCAGGGCCCAGATGGGGCTGTCAGGGGGAGCCCGGTGTCCCACTGGATGTCGGCCCTTCCTGGTCTGCTCCAGAGGGACCAGGATCCTTGGGAGAGGGGTTTGGGATGTTGGGGATGAGGCTGGAATGGCCCAGGCTGGGCTGATCCCAAAGGAAAGGTGGGAATTGTGTCCCGGAGCCCCTCAGGTGAGGCCCCACCTGCAGAGCTGCCCCAGCCCCGGGGCCAAGAGCAGGAGGACGTGGAGCTGCTGGAGAGAGTCCAGAGGAGGCCCCGGAGCTGCTCCAGGGCTGGAGCCCCTCTGCTCTGGAGCCAGGCTGGGAGAGCTGGGAATGTTCCCCTGGAGAAGGGCAAAATGCAGGGAATGCTGAGAGTCCCTGCAGGGGCTCCAGGAGAGCTGGAGAGGGACTGGGGCCAAGGGCTGCAGGGACAGGAGCCAGGGAATGGCTTCCACTGGGAAAGGGGAGATTGGGCTGGGATCTTGGCAAGGAATTCCTGCCTGGGCTGCAATTCCCAGATTTGCTGGGGCTGCCCCTGGATCCGGGGCAGTGCCCAAGGCCAGGTTGGACATTGGGATTGGATCCAGCTGGGATCCTGGGAGCTGTCCCTGCCCATGGATGAGTGGGAATGGGATGGGATTTGCTTTTCCTTCCCATCCAAACCATTCCAGGATTCCGTGGCCCCAGATGGGCAAAGAGCAAAGCGGCTCCTGAGGGCTCTGCAAGGCCTCAGAACAAAAAGCTACAACACAGCAGCAGCAGAGAGGGATGAAGGTGGAAGATGGGAGCAACTTGGGTTGCAGCCACCCAGAAATCATCCCAAATCCCTTTCCATGGATTTCAGGATGCTCTGCATTCCCGCAGGTGTTTCCTCACCAAAACCTCCAGAGCCATCAAGACTCTGCAGGAGCAGAAGCCTCAATCCCGCACCAATCCCACCCTTGGAATTCCCCAGGGTGAGCAGCCCAGGAGCCCTGACAGGGATTAACCCTGTGGAAATGAGGAATCCCTTCCGTCCCCGCCACAGCTCCGCCATCCCCGGCGCCCGCCCGGCACCGGGACGGGATTTGGGATTTGGGATTTGGGATTTGACCATTTCAACTCTCCACAGTGGGCGTCTGTCTCGCTGCACTAACAAAGAATTCCTCGGGAAGATTTCGGAAACAGAAGGATTATTCAGCCACCCACACACAGGCAAAATTAACCAGTCATGGAAATTCAAGATAATAAATGCCATAATTTTGCCTTTAACTTCACAAATTATTTTTTTTCCCCCCTAAAAGTGAATGTTTCTAATTTATGGAGAGAGAGAGAAAGAGAGAGAGAAAGAGAGGGGGAAAAAAAAAAAAGAATAAAAAAACCCTTTCATTACTTTGTTTTTCCACGGATCAGAACTCCCCAAATATAAGGAATTAACACGCTAATGTAAACAGCCGTCTGCTCGTGGCGCTGGAACAGATTTACCCAGGCACTACAAAAGGCTGCCCCTCGCTGATTACCAACCCTGACTGCAGGCTTCTTGCACAAAAACAACCCCATAAAGCTTTTTTTTCATCCAAATGAGAAAGTCAGGCTCCCTTCTTCCCCCAAAAAACAAGCCGGGAAGGATGAGCTGCACCTCCGGAGATGACAGGGAAGGACACGGGAAGCTGGAAGGGACGTGGAACCTCCTGCTCCAGCCATGGAGCACCAGGCTCTAACGCAAACCAGCCGGGGATTGGGGAGCTCCAGAGCTGCTGAGGAGGTTCCTTAAGGATTGGAAGCTCCTGGATTTTGGTGTCCGGCAGGACCAGCCCCGGCAGCACAGGCCTGGAGATGCCACAGCTCCCCAGCAGCTAAGAACAAACTTATTCCATTTATTTCCTTCAGCTACAGCATTCCAAAGGCTCCCCTGGGCTTCCCACAGAACCAGAAAGGTTGGGAAAGCCCTCTGAGGTCATCAAGTTTTCTCCTAATACCCCATCCCCACCCAACCCTATCCCAAAGTGCCACATCCACTTGTCCCTGAACGCTTCCAGGGATGGTGCCTCCAGCCCTGCCCTGGGGAGCTGTTCCAGTGCTTGACCACTCTTCCAGCAGGGCAATTCCTGCCCAAATCCAGCCCCTCCCCACTAATCCCTTGGAATTCAGCCTCCTGAGAACCCAAACGTGGCAGAATCCCGTGTGACTCCCACCCAAGGGACACAGCAGCCCCTTGACTGCAACCTCCACATCCTGCCCCACATCAGAGGATTCCCCTGGGACACACTCCTGCCTTTCCTGCTTCCCTTGCTCATCCCCTGGAAGTGCTGAGCAGACTTTTTCCTTTCCTTTTTCCTTTCTCCTTTCTCCTTTCCTTTTTCCTTTCTCCTTTCTCCTTTCCTTTTTCCTTTCTCCTTTCCTTTTTCCTTTCTCCTTTCTCCTTTCCTTTTTCCTTTCTCCTTTCCTTTTTCCTTTCTCCTTTCCTTTTTTCTTTCCTTTTTTCATTTTTCCTTTCCTTTTTCCTTTTTCCCCTTTCATTTCTCCTTTCCTTTTTCCTTTCCTTTCCTTTCCTTTCCTTTTTCCTTTCCTTTCCTTTCCTTTCCTTTCCTTTCCTTTCCTTTCCTTTCCTTTCCTTTCCTTTCCTTTCCTTTCCTTTCCTTTCCTTTCCTTTCCTTTCCTTTCCTTTCCTTCCCTTCCCTTCCCTTCCCTTCCCTTCCCTTCCCTTCCCTTCCCTTCCCTTCCCTTCCCTTCCCTTTCCGCACCTTTCCGCACCTTTCCTTTCCCTTTCCCTTTCCCTTTCCCTTTCCCTTTCCCTTTCCCTTCCCTCTCCCTCATTTTGCAATACTGAGCCAAGGGAAGAGCAAAGCTCCTGGATGAGACTGGAAAAACAACAGGAAAAGGAGTTGGATTCTCACAGACATCGGGAGGGAAGGAGAAACCACCTCAAGAACGGCCATGGGATGGTGTAAAATAAAATAAAATAAAATAAAACAAACGCTGGCTCCCACACAAAGCCCAAGTTTGCCTCCAAGCCGAGGCCTCCAGGCTTCCCAATCCCGAAAGGAGGAATGATTTCAAAAATGGTTTTTACAAAAAAAGAGAGAAGTTGATTCAGTTGGAGGAGTCGGGGAAGGGAAGCTCAGCCCTGGATCTCCAGTGGTTCGGGACATAAGGGATTGATTGCTCCGGGTTCAGCGTTCCTTGGGCCCCGGCTGGGATAATCCCCGTGGCTCCCAGGCCCCACTGAAGTGGTTTCCAAGAGCTAAATCCTTGGATCAGCCTGTCAAACCTTGGGAAAGCTCTGGGGAAGCCAGGGTGAACACACTGGGAGCGGGAGCCTGCCCTCCAAACCCCCGAGTGCGCACACGCCAAATTAAAATCGCACGGCGACAGCCCCGAGCTGCGCTCCCCAAACCCTTCCCAAAGCCCCCCAACTTCCCCACAGCCCCTTCCCTGCAATCAAATCCCAAGAGGATGGAAAATCCCGGGTGAAATCTGCATTTAGGAGCAGAGTTATTTGGTTGTGATGACCAAATCTCTCTTTTTCAGCACAGGAATGTGGTCGAAGCACCTCCCATAGGAATAATCCCAAATCCCAAATCCCAAATCCCAAATCCCAAATCCCAAATCCTAAATCCCATCCCCGAAGCTCGGCTGGGCTCCTCTGGCTCAGTTTTGGGAATTTCTCTGTACCTGTGCACAAACCTGACCTGCCCAGCTGGAATTCCTAAACGAGGGCTTTGGAATGCAAACGAGGAGTTATTGGGGTACCAGGACCAAAGAAAATCCCAAATTTCTTGGCCAGGAGCACAATGATCCAAGCTGACCCCTCATGGCCAGAGCAGCTCCCTCACGCTCCTGCTCCAGGAAGATCAGGAAAAAAGGGATTCCTGCAGTTCCAAGGGATTTTCTGCAGGTCCCTTTTGGTGCCAAGATGGAAAAGGAGCTGTGGGGACTCCTCACCTGTCCCATCCCTGCTCCGGATGTTCCAAGGGACACACAGCTGGCAAATTCCCACCAAATCACCCCAAACCTGACACTCCAAAGAACCACCAGGTGAGAGGGGACACAAAAACTCAGCTGTCCACACCAAAACTCACACACTGAACTGTTCTGGAGCCAAAGTGAGCAGCTGCTTCCACCTCATCCCAAATCCGTGTCCATGAATATCCCATTGCTTGGATGTCGGTGTCCACCCGCCGGAGCAGCCTGTGGTCACCCCACAGCCCCCAGCGAGGGGAAAAGATGGAAAAAAACCTCTTAGAGGGGCAAAATCTGCAGTGTCTCCTACAAAAAACTCATCCATGCCTAAATATTCCACGGGGCTGGAGCAAATCCAAGGGGATCCCAGGAGCTGCCGGGCTGATCCGGTATCCCTGAGCAGAGAACGCTGGGGGGGCCCCCGAGGACGGGAATCACTTGGGAGCCTCTCCCAGGGGGAATGGGGCAGGAGAAAGGACAAAGGGACACCAGCTGTGACCCCAAAACCCGTTCCAGCTGGCTGCTGGAGGAGAGCTGAATAAATAACGGAGAGGTGGCCTTGGAAGAGGTGGTTGAGAGCCCTCCTTCAACCACCACTCCCTTGGGAATTCTCCAGGAGCGCCCAGGAATGGGAATTCCACCCCAATCCTCAGCCACGGGCACAACCTGGGGGTGAAGAGGGACGAGGTGAGGGCGGTGTTCCCGCTCCAGCCCCGTCCCAGCCCGCGTTCCCCGCTGGCCCCTGGGGATGGTGGGCAGGGCTGGAGCTCTCTGAGCCAAGGTGGGACCAGGGGATGTTCCCGAGGTTTCCCTGCTCCTGGAGCCTGTCCAGCCTGGAAAAACTTGGCCTTTCTCACCCCCCCATCCAACAGAACCTTCTGGAAGCTCTCTGTTGGAGTCTGGAATACAGAGTGTGTGCCCTTGTTTCTGATACTTAGTTATAAGATCCAGAAAAACACTGAATTTCATATAACATGAAATTCATGAGCGTGTTTTCATGGTGGTACATGAAAATAAACGTTAAAGTTAGATAGAAAAAAGCTAAAAGTGTGAGTGTGTAGATTAGAAAGTTTTTTTGAATCACTGGGTGAAAAAGTTAGTTTAGAGAACAGGAGACAAGATGGAGAATTTAGGGTGTTGTCCCTTGTCCCTTCTTCTTTCCTCTTCATGTTCTTCTCCTGGAGGTTTTTGGGTGATAGTGAGTGATTAGACAGAAAATGTCACAGTGCAGCACACAGGTGATGGGTCTTTGGGTCATTAAGAAAAATAATATACGTGTCTATTGTCAATTGGGTAAAAATAGGTATAAAGATAAAAGAACTGTGTATTTCGGGGCCGTTTTGTGCATCAGACACGAGGTGTGCCACAAGGCCTTGTTTGTACCATCAGAAGAAAGAAATGTACCAGATTGCAAAGATTAACCTTGTGTAGCCAGCCTAGAAAAACCTGTTAAGTTTTGTGATCACCTGATAATAAACATGAGAAACAAGATTCTAACGAGCTCGGGAGTTTTCTTCGAATCATCAGAACTGAGATAAGCAGGGCTCCCCACGAGGGAGGATCCCAAAAGAATTCAGTCCAAAGGAGGCTGAGAAATCCAAGAATAAAAAGGAAAATACAAAAGAGATGCAGCAGAAACAGAGAAACAGAAAAAGGACTTTTTAGAGAAAAGTTACACTCTCCAGCTTCCACCAGAGCAGCTCCTGAGCCTTGCAGACACATCAGCCTCACCTTGAGAGCAGAATCCCGGCCCTGGCTGCCGAGGTTTTGGTGAGGATCCCGAAAAGCAGCAAAAAGCAGCAGGAAGCATCTCCAAAGGCCACAGCGCTCTGCATCCGAGCCCAGGAAATGTGGAAGGCATTAAAGCCTCACTTTCCCTCGGCAGAGGGGGAACACGGACCTATAAACAACGCCTGGGAGGCATTTCAGCAGCTCCAGCTACACAGGGGCCCTTTTTTACGATGATTTTTTAAGTCAATCAGAAATCGACGGGGCCAGGAAGCCGTAAATTCGGCTTAAAAGGGAGAAAAGCAAATAAATGCTCAGAGGGAGGGGGGGGGTGAATAAAAAAAAAAAATATAAAATAAAAATGGGAATCACTGAAAGCTCCCAAAGCCTTGTTTGTTTGTGATAAAGCTCAGCTGTAGCCAAGCTGTCCCAGCCGGGCTCGGCCTGGTGACGTTTCCCTGCGGTGGCACCGCGGGGAGCGGCCGGCGAGGGGGGTCTGTCAACATTTTATCGCCAAAATCTGCTCCCGGGGCTGCAAGAGGCACAAAAAGCTCCTCTTCCTCAGCCTGGAGGCTGCTCGGGATGGGAAAGCTCCGAGTCTGGGATGTAAAAAGCACAGCGCACGCAGCGGGGTTTGGGAGCGGGGAGGGAACGAGGAAACGACCCAAAATCCGGAGTTCTGAGGGGAAAATGTCTCCCAAAAAGCTCTCTGGGATATATGGAACAAACTGGGGAGTCCCAGCATGGATATCAAGGATATTATGGATAAAATGAGGGAAATAATCCAATTAGCCAACAGCAAACTGGTCCTGGCCTTATTTCCATATAAAATAAAAGCAGAGAGTAAAATTAAACCGTAAAGGCTCCAAGGTGGGCAGAGCTTTGCAGAGAAAATCCCTGGAGAGCAGGGAGAGGAGGAAGATGGGATCCATGGAATAAAGACAGAGCCTGCCTGCAGTGGTGGCCAGTCCTTGGCCACAATCCCACTGCAGCACCGAGCCCCGGCGCCGGGGGACACCTGGGAGCACTCCCAGATTCCAGAGGCTCCTACAAAACAGGGAAGAGCCACGTGCACCCTCCACAAATCCCATCATCCCTCCCCAGGGGATGGGATTTTCTTCTCCTGCCCTGTGGAAGAGCTAATCCAAGTCTCCCTGGATGGGATAAATCCGCATTCCAGGACACTGATCTCACGGAAGGACCTCCCCATCGGAGGCCCCGCACACAAAGCTCAGGCCATGGACAGGAGACTTCCAGCACCTTCCCCAGGGTGATCCCAAACTTCCACCACGAGTCCTCAGCCCTCCCTGCTGGGCTGCAATTCCCAGATTTGCTGGGGCTGCCCCTGGATCCCTGGCAGTGCCCAAGGCCAGGCTGGACACTGGGATTGGATCCACTTGGGACAGTGGGAGGTGCTGGGATTGGAATGGGATGGGCTTGAGGTTCCTTCCAGTGCAAACTGTTCCACCTGGAGAAGGGAAAAATCCAGGGAATCTTCAGAGCCCCTTGCAGGGGCTCCAGGAGAGCTGGAGAGGGACTGGGGACAAGGGCTGGAGATGCTCCCAGCCCCAGTGTCCAGCCTGGCCTTGGGCACTGCCAGGGATCCAGGGGCAGCCCCAGCAAATCTGGGAATTGCAGCCCAGGCAGGAATTCCTTGCCAAGATCCCAGCCCAATCTCCCCTTTCCCAGTGGAAGCCATTCCCTGGCTCCTGTCCCTGCAGCCCTTGGCCCCAGTCCCTCTCCAGCTCTCCTGGAGCCCCTGCAGGGACTCTCAGCATTCCCTGCATTTTGCCCTTCTCCAGGGGAGCATTCCCAGCTCTCCCAGAGCAGAGGGGCTCCAGAACCCTGGAAGCACTTCCATGACCTCCTCAGGACTCATTCCAATGGGCACACTTCATTTTATTTCATTCCAGGCTACGAGATGCCTCCAAACCGAGCAGACAGAGGGTCAAGGCTCCTTAAGGAACCTTCCAGGCTCGTGTCTGGTTTCTGAAGCCCAAGGAACAGCTCCTGCCCCGTTTTTCCAGTGAATTCTGCAGCGGGAACAGCGCAGGTGTGCATCCCTGGCCCCCACAGGAGCTCCCCTCCCGAAGGGATGCACACACGAGCTCTCCCAGCTGCAGCCCCGACACGTGAAACCCCCGGGGTGGGGGCCAGTGCCCCGCTGTAAAACAGCCCAGCGGGCACAGGTGGCTGATAAAAGCCGCCTTTAACAGCCACACTCGCAGGAGAAATTTATAAGAGTGAGCAAAGCTCGCAGCCTTTTAATTGCATGTCAAACGCTGGGCTCCGAGAACTAAACCAGATTCCCGGCAGGCTGTGCCAAGTGCTTCCAGATATTCCGTGTCTGGAGCGGATCCCGCTGCTACCAAGGGGTTAAAACTCAGCCTCGGAGGCCAGGGAAGCTTGAAGGCAATGCCACCAAGCCTGAAGGAAAGCAGAGAACGTTTCTGCCAGCTTTGTTCCAAATAAAAGGTTATTAAAAACAGCCCCAGCCGCTGTTAACAGGAACAGCCCGAGCAGGAGACGTTTACAAAGCAGCTGAACTTGTAAATAAATGGAATTAATACCCAGCAAAGTCCTTTGATCCACAGGGCACGAATTCCCTTTCCCTACAGATCTGCTCATTAATAGTTCCATGTTCCACTCGTGTCACTCGCCAGAGAGCCAGAAGGAAAACGCTTCAAGCAACAAAGAGATCTCCAGTTTTCCCACTGCCAGTGGATTCCTGGGCACAAAGAGATCTCCAGTTTTCCCAGTGCCACTGGATCGCTGATCACAAAGAGATCTCCAGTTTTCCCAGTGCCACTGGATCTCTGATCACAAAGAGATCTCCAGTTTTCCCAGTGCTAACCAATTCCCAATTCTAAGGCACGGGTGAGCTCGGATGGGTCAACACCCGCCACCAAAACGCAGAGACTTCACACGAAAACCCCGTCAGCGATCCACCAAATCCCACCTGCCCCAAAAATACGGGATCAGGGAACGGCCTGGTGCTGCTGGAGCTCCGTCCTCCCCACTGGATCCCGGCCTTTCCAGCCTCCCTGAGGAGCCAGGAGTGATGGAGACTCCAAAGTGACGGCACCAGGGGGGTCCCAGCCATCTCCTCCCCATCCCGCTCCAAAGAACCGGGAAAGCGCCGGGCGGGCCTGGAGGAACCGAAGGATGTTCTCCCTGAAGTGAAAGTCATTCTGAATTCCCAGAGATGGGAAGTGGAAGGATACGAGGAGAGGTTGGAATGACCTGAGCCCGTCAGCAGAACTTGGGGGTTTTGCAAAAAGCCTTGGAGGGAAGGGAGGCCTTGGGCTGCTGCGGGATCCCCTCGGGGGCTGCACTCGGCCCAGAGTGGCACAGGAAGGGCAGGCAGCTCGGTGCTGCTCCCTGAAAACGGAGCCACCACTCCCTGAAAACAGAGCTGCCATTCCCTGAAAACAGAGCCGCCATTCCCTGAAAACAGAGCCGCCATTCCCTGAAAATGCAGCCACCACTCCCTGAAAGGTGAATCAGTATTCCCTGAAAACAGAGCCGCCATTCCCTGAAAACAGAGCCGCCATTCCCTGAAAACAGAGCCAGCATTCCCTGAAAATGGAGCCGCCATTCCCTGAAAATACAGCCACCATTCCCTGAAAGGTGAATTGCTATTCCCTGAAATTGGAGCCGCCATTCCCTGAAAACAGAGCCAGCATTCCCTGAAAACGGAGCTGCCATTCCCTGAAAACAGAGCCGCCATTCCCTGAAAACAGAGCTGCCATTCCCTGAAAATGGAGCCACCACTCCCTGAAAGGTGAATCGCTATTCCCAGAAAACAGAGCCAGCATTCCCTGAAAACCGAACCACTGCACCCCAGCTGGAGCAAGCGCAGCCCTCAGCAGGAGCCCATTCCCATCCCGTCAGCAGCCCCAGGGTGAATTCCCTGGGGATCACTCAGAGCCCCGGGAAGGGCTGGACAAAGCTCCCGGGAATTCCGTGCCATTCCCAAAGGGGCTGTGTTTTGGACCATTCCCAAAGCTCCAGGTTCTGCTGGACCAAAAGCCAAACTCGGAGCTCAGGGGCTCCTGGGGGGTGGCAGCAGCCGGAGTTTGGGGGCACAGCTGGGACCTCGGCACAGCATCCGCATTTTGGCAGCTCCAGGTGAGGACCTGGAGACTCTGAGCTGCCTTGGAGCTCCTTGGCTCGGGAATGGGATGGGATTTGAGGTCCCTTCCCACCCAAAGCGTTCCCTGTCTCCACCTCTGTGGGACACCAGGAATGCTCCCGAAACTTCCTCGGGTTTCTCCACACCCCCAGAGTCCCAGGGCAGGAGCAGTGCCCAGCTGGAGAGCACGGAGAGATCAAACCCCTCCACGTTACCAAAAACACCCATGGAATTTTTAAGAGGAGGAATCTGGGAAAACCCAGTCTGTTAAAAAGCTTTATGAGCAGCCACATTACGACGAGCTGCGGAATTTATCATCCTGGGCAGCAGCATCCCGATGGGAGCAATTCCCAGAGATTTTAGAGGCGATTCCATCAAAACTCAAAAAATTGAGTTTATTCTGGGGTCAGTCTGAGCTGCCTCAGCCCCAGAGCCACGGGATCCTGGTGCTCCTGGGAGAAAATTCCCAGCCCTGAAATGAGAACCAGGAAAAATCACGGTGCCCAACCCAAAAATGCCAGTCCAGGCTCCTCTTTCCCAGCTAAAATCCCATAAATGCAACGGCAATTCCTGACGGCTCAAAGGAAGGAGCAAGGAGCGCTCCTGCCTCAACCTGGCACTTTCCCTTTGCCTAATTATTAATCATTAATTGATAATTCTATCACAGGGGTTGAAAGTTGTCCATGGCCAGGCTGGATTTGCTTCGGAGCACCCTGGGATGTGGAAGTTGTCCCTGCTCACAGCAGGAGGCTGGAATTGGATGATCTTTAAGACCTCTCCCAACCCATTCCATGATTGGAAGATGAAGGATTTATCTCCAACATCTCTGGGTTTGAACACTTTTAAAAGGTCTGGAGCACACAAAAAGCTGGGCTGGCACGTGGCTGCCCTGCAGCTGAATTTGGGATGGCCAGGGAAGGTGGATCCACGGCTGGGATCCCCCAGGCCCCGCGGCCGCTCCTCGCCTGATGAATGAAATAAAATAAAATAAAATAAAATAAAATAAAATAAAATAAAATAAAATAAAATAAAATATAAAAAATTTCATGATGCTGAAATAAAAAAGGCCCTGATTGAGCAGTTTCATTCCTGAGGTCATCAAAGGGATGCCCATTAATTAATGAACTTCCTATGGAGTATAAATTCTCGACGCAGACTCAAAGGCACAGAAATTCCCGTTAAATAAACGGCGGGACCTTCCCAGAATGCCAGGAAACGGGGAATAAAAAGCTCTTTTATGACAATAAGCACATTTGTGCTGCAGTTCTGTGATGTGGGAGGGAGCAGAGTGAAAGCACGAGGAAGGGCAGGGGAGCAGAACCTGCTGAGATCTGCACAAAGCCCTCGGCACCTCCCCAGATGTGTCCAGGACTTCCAGACGTTCCCGGTGGCTCCGGCTGCTTTTCCCACCCATCCCAGCCCCGTGCAGCTCCCACGGCGCCGAGGGATCGCGTTTAACCTCAAGCTCCTGGCCTGACACTTCACTCCAGGAGCCACTTCAAAAACCCTTCCCAGCTCTCGGATCATTCCCATCTCCTCCCACTCCTTTTTCCCGTCGTTCCCATCCCGTCCCATCCCTGGCACCGCTCGAGGTGCGAGCAGGGGGTGGCAGAAGGTGACAGACCCCACAAAACGCCACCTCCCTCCCCTGGGCTTTCTCACACCTCATCTCCAGGGGAGAAAACCCAGAGGTCCCAAACTTCAAAGGTTGGACTTGATGATCTTGGAGGCCTTTCCGGGCCCGGATGGATCCGGGCCGGGGGGACGGGAGCGGAGGCTCAGGGCAGATGCTCGGGGAGGTTTTGTCTCAAAAAGCTTCCAGAGCAAACAGCAGCGGCAAGCGATGGAGCCCCTGCCCGGAGAGGGCTGCTCAGAGCTCTTAAAATAACACATTTCAGGGCCAAAGCTCCATGAAAAAATAGCGGAGCCTTCCAGAGCCGGCTGAGGCTTTCATCCGGCGCAAAACACAGAATCTCCTCCCCGTTTTCCTCGAGGAGCTTCTCCAAGAGGTTAAACTGAGGATGCTGAGGGCAGAGCCCGGCAGAATTCCCGCTGCTTGTCCGGCTCCTCCTTGCCAGCAGGAAGGGGATGGCTGCGAACAGAAATTCTGGGAGTCTGGAAACCAGGGCACCTCTCCCATCCATCCCTTCTCCCGTGGGACACAGCATCCCGTGGGTTGTGGGAGCCTCTTCCCAAAATCCTGCAAGCCCAAGTCCCTTCCCATCTCTGCAGCCCCAAGGATGCATTTCCTCCCCTAAGACTTTAATATCCCAGGCAGACGAGCAGCAGGAGCGAAGATTAAGAAGGTCTCGTTCCTAAATTCAGCTGGAAAATCAAATTCCTGCTTCCCAAACCTGCCCAGGAGCAGAAACCCCCATCCCATTATCCCCACCCCGCCGTGGAAATCCTCCCCAGCCACCACAGCGACCTTTCCAGAGGCTCTCCTGCTGCATCCAAGCCTGGAAAACTCCCATTTTTTAATAACCGGCCTTATTTTGACTTGTTAAGGCAAACCCCCGGAACGGGAGCTGGAAGCAGCGGGAAGTCCAGCTCCGAGGGCGCCTCTGGAAGTCCTGGGGCAGGATAAATCCCGGCCCCCGCCGAGCAGGAGCTTCCAGAGGCTCCCAGCCTTGGCACGGGCACAGCCAGCCCACGTGGCAGGGGACAAATCCCAGCCAGGGCTCCGTGACCTCTGGAAAAGGCGGAATGCTGCCGGAGCGGGGATGGCACGGGGACATTCCCTGCCCGGGAGAGGCACCGGGATCCAGCTGAGCCCAAACGATGCCCACGGAGCAGAAGGGTTCCAGCATCCCCCAGAGCCCGCAGAACTCAGGGATGAGGAGGATAATTGGGAAGGTGACCCAGAGCGCGCCTTTGGAGACATCCAAAGGCCACCGGGCGGGGGCTGGGGACTGGGAAATGTCCCTGTGTCCCCTGGGAAGCGCTGCCTCTGGAGGGGGGGAAATGTGGTTGTGTTTAAACAGGACCCAGGGAAGGCCAGGAATTCCCAGCAATGCTGGAATCACCTCGTGCCACGTCCCACTGATCCCCAGCATTCCCAGGAAACTGCTCCGTGAGCCTGCTGCCCGAGGGGACGGGCTGGGCTGTGGAGCCGCTGCTGGAGCTGCCTCAGGTCTCCAGGGATGGATGGGATCCCTGCCCAGGATGGGAGATGTTCCCGCTGGAGGCCGGGAATCGCCCTCACCTGGAGCTTTGGGATGGGATCAGAGCAGCAGCTCCTGGACAAGGCGTTTGTGCTGGGAAACTTCCACAGCCCGAGGGCTCTGCTGCCCTTCCCATTCCTCATTCCCTTCCTATCCCTTCATTCCCCTCCCACCCCTCATTCCCTTCCCATTCCTCATTCCCCATTCCTATCCTTCATTCCCCACTCCCTCATTCCCTTCCTATCCTTCATTCCCTTCCCATTCCCCATTCCCCATTCCCTCATTCCCTTCCCATTCCCCATTCCCTCCTCCTGCCCCATTCCCTCTCCCTGGATCCCACACCCTCGGCTGCTCCTAAACTCACCCCATCCTGAAGCTGCCTGCTGTCCACCCGCTGTGCTCCACAAGAATCCCTGGAATCTCCATCAATAAATCCTGGATCAGCCTGTCCCAATTCCCACTGGATCAGCCTGTCCCAATTCCCACTGGATCAGCCTGTCCCAATTCCCATTGGATCAGCCTGTCCCAATCCATCCTGGATCAGCCTGTCCCAATTCCCCCGGGATCAGCATGTCCCAATTCCCACTGGATCAGCCTGTCCCAATTCCCACTGGATCAGCCTGTCCCAATTCCCATTGGATCAGCCTGTCCCAATTCCCATTGGATCAGCCTGTCCCAATTCCCACTGGATCAGCCTGTCCCAATCCATCCTGGATCAGCCTGTCCCAATTCCCATTGGATCAGCCTGTCCCAATTCCCACTGGATCAGCCTGTCCCAATTCCCATTGGATCAGCCTGTCCCAATTCCCATTGGATCAGCCTGTCCCAATTCCCACTGGATCAGCCTGTCCCAATTCCCATTGGATCAGCCTGTCCCAATTCCCACTGGATCAGCCTGTCCCAATCCATCCTGGATCAGCCTGTCCCAATTCCCACTGGACCAGCCTGTCCAAGCCCGGATCCCCACCCACCCCAGCCCAGCTGTGCCGCTGCAGATCCCGGTGATTCCCATAAATAACTCCTGCTTTTCCTGCCCCTCTGGAAAGGCAGGGCTGACAGCTCTGGCTGTGCCCAGCCCTGGACCCACGGCTGCCTTCTGGCCGCGATGTTTTTGGCCCCTCACTCATTCCCAGCGGCACATTCCGGCCGGGATAACGGAGAGCAGCCGGATATCAGCCCGTGTTAACGGGATGGAATTCCAGCCTGGAAAACCTCCCCAAAGCCCAGATACACACACAGAGGTTCACAGGGCCAAGCACACACAGCTCCTTCCATCAGCTCCAGGCCCCTGGAATTAACAATGGGATCTGGAACGCACCGAATTCCCCCGGAATTTCAGGGGATAATAAAACTCAGGTTGGGATAAAACCCAGGAGAGCAGGGAGAGCTCCTCGGTGGGAGTGTGAGGATTCCTTGGCTGTGAGATCCCGGGAATGCCTCACCGAGCCCATCCCAAATCCCGGGATCCTCGTGAGGAGCACAAAATGAAACGTTCAGCCCTCGTCACATTTGGGATGTTACAAAAACCCCATTTCCTCTCCTGTTCCCGCTGGTGAAATCCAACAATTTGAAAGGAGTTGATGTGATCCTGATTTCAAGCGAACGGACGGAGCTGCCGATCGCCGCTGCCGGGCTCCAGGAGCCTCCTGCCAGCTCCGCTCCTTCCCGGAGCTCGGATCCACATCCCGGCCAGAACATCCAGGGAAAACACCCAGGGACACTGGGGGGGACACCCAGCCCCAAGGGACCCCCACAGCGACAGCTCCAAAGCTCCAAAGCTCCTCCTTCCCATCCCAGGATGAACCTTGCTCCAATTTCAGGATCGCTCCAAATCGCCTTTTCCAAGGGGAAGTGGCATGCACAGACTCCACCCTGGAGAGAACTCTGCCCCCACAAAGGGCACAGGAAACATCAATCCCACAGAACAGCGGGAATTGGGATTTGGAGGAGCTAGAAGATGCAAAATTCCTTTTACCATCCGTAGGAAAATGACACACAAGGGGCTCCAGGAGAGCTGGAGAGGGACAGGAGCCAGGGAATGGCTTCCACTGGGAAAGGGGAGATTGGGCTGGGATCTTGGTAAGGAATTCCTGCCTGGGCTGCAATTCCCAGATTTGCTGGGGCTGCCCCTGGATCCCTGGCAGTGCCCAAGGCCAGGCTGGATCCTCCTGGGACATTGGGAGCTGCCCCTGCCCATGGCAGGGTGGGGATGAGATGAACTTTCAGGTCCCTCCCATCCCAAACCATTCCATGATTCCATGCAAACCACGCAGGAGTTGCTCCCCAGCTCTGTCCCCGCCACAGGATGAAGAACTGACTTCCCCCCGTTATTTCCAGGGAATTTTAGTGTTCCCCCATTCCAGGCTGCTCCCACTCGCCGCCCCCATCCCTGAATTTGAGCAGGAGCAGCCGATCCCCACCACCCCAGAGCCCGCCCGGGTTCTCCAGCTGGGAATACCGGGAGGAGGAGGAAGGGTTGGAACTGGTGAGGAAACACCAGAAGAATCCACGGGATCCCCTGGGAGTGAGAGGTAGAGAAGGAACGGAGCCCCAGGAGCAGGAGGGACGGGAAGGACGGGAAGAGAAGCGCTGTGGATTGGGAAGGGATGGAAACAAAGGTACAGAAGCTTCCCCAACCAGAAGAGCAAAAAGGTGCTGAAACAACGGGAATTTCTCCAAATTTTTCACCTAAAACCCACAGACGTGGCTGGATGCCCACATCCCTCCTCATCCATCAGCACAGAGCCAGCAGATTGGAATCCTCTCCCGGAATCCTGAACATGGAACTGGAAACCACCTCACACCTCCAGCCTGTGACGGAGGATTTACCCCTCAAATGGATAAAAATCCTTCAGGGGATAAAAAAGAGCAAATAATTCCAGAAACTGTTCCCTGCATTAAAGACACCACCAAGAAATGGAATTCCTGCTCCTCCCCAGCCACAGGGACCGAGGAAGGTTCTTCCCAAAGCTCTGCCTCCACAAGGAGCTGAAGGAGAATTCCTGTAGGGAATTCTGCTGTAGGAATCGCTGCCTCAGGTAAATCCAGCGCCTGGAGCCCTCCCCTGCACATCTGGATGCACATCTGGACCAGGAGGGGTTTCTGCACCTTCAGGAAGTTTAATGTGAATAAAAAGCGTGCTGAACTCTCAGGTGCCCCTCCCCACAGCTCCAATCCACGAGGGAAGGCTGGATTTGCTTTCCCAGGAAACCAGGAAGGAGCTGGGAAAGGTAAAAAGGCGCTGAACTCCAGGGAATTAAATTAATTCAAAAACTCCTCAAGCTGGGCTGTTTCAGAGGAAAGCTGGGGTTTGTAAGACACAAAGCTGAATTTGAAATTGAATTCAAAGACACAAAATTGAATTTGAAAGACAAAAACTGAATTTGGCTCTGCCCATAAACCCAACAGCAGAATCCCACCAGCTCCTGGAGAATTCCAGCATTCCCAAGATCCATCTCCAGCGGGGAAGGATCTCAGTGCCACGGCAGGAACACCTCACTGGAACAAACCCTCCTGGAGAGCAGCTCCAGAGCCCCTCCGAGCTCTGAAATCCCAATGTTCAGTGAGAGTGGGAAAGGCAATTCCCGATTTAAGGCACATCCAGGGATGTTCAGTTCATCAGCTCATCCCTCCCAGACACATCCAGCGGGAAAGGGAAAGGCAAGGGAGGCACAAGGCAGGTTTGGGGGGGATTTAAAATCAGTTTAGGAGGTGAAATTAATGGAATTGCAGTGCTCAAACTCTAACTCCGTTATCCCAAAACCAGGGAAAGAACCCAGTTGTCTCCGGGTGTCCCAGCAGCACCAACTCCCTGTGCAGGGAAGTGGAAAATACGAGTGGAAAACGGGAATTTTGGGGAGTTACACCCCCACCTGCGCCTCCCAGACTGCCAAGAAACCAAGGAAAACTCCAGCTGGGAGAACCCAACCACACATGGGATCCTCACTTCCCAACAGCCTAAAATCCAGGATAAAACTCCGCGAGCAACCAGGGAAGGAACAACCATTCCTCACCCGCTAACAGAATTCCAAACTCAACCCCCCCGCCTCGGCTTGGAAAAGCAGAACTTCCAGGGAAAGGAGGGAACCTCTTCCCAAAAAACGGGCGGTTCCCGCCGGATCCCGCCGATTCCCACCTGTTTCATGGCGGTCTCTCCGATCTTGTCCGAGTGCTTGCGGATGCTCTCCAGGAAGTCCTTGAGGTCGGACATGGAGAGCTCCTTGATCTCCTGGCGCAGGCGCGGGATGTTGTCCAGCATCACCTTGCAGAAGCGGTAGTGGCTCACCTGGGGCAGGAAGGTGTGCTCCAGGTGCTCCAGGGTTTTCAGGGCTGGGTAGTGCCTGCGGGATAGTAAAAGGTTCTAAAATCTAAAATCTTAGAAAATTCGGAGACTTAGAAAGAAAGTTGGGTTTGGAAAGCCCTGGGTAAAGCAGGCCCTGAGAAATGTTAGAAATCTTGCTAAAGATCAGGTCAAACTGTACCTGTGTAATCAATATATGATAAATGATATAATTGTTAGATGTGATTAGATATAATTAATATAATTAGATATAATTAATAATTATAACATGAGGAACAATGTTAGGGGGTTGAGGGGGGATCACGAGAAATCCATGCTTGGGTAAAAACAATGCATACAATACAACAGTGTAAGTTTAATAATTCATATGTAAGTTGTATAATGATAGAGTATAAAACATGTTCAGCTCGAAACCAAATCGGGTCAGATTTGGGTCTGTGTACCCCTGACACCCGGAGCTCTTCAATAAAGCACCTCCATACAATCATTCTGTGATTCTGTGTGTTCCTGAGCGCTGACAGCGGGAGCTCAGCGGCGTTCCCGGGACGCGGATCGGCCGGGAACGCCGAGCCGGCGCCTCCGAGCCCGTCCCATCCACGGGACGCTTCCAGCGGCCCGGGGTGAAAACTCCTGAGGAAATCCCGGAGCTGGGAATGTCCCGTGAATCCCACAGAGTGATGAGCAGTGCCTGAGTCGTTAGCTAATTAATTAATTAACAGCCACAGACCCTGCAAAGGCCCTGGAGGAGCAAGCTCAGCTCCCTTTCCCTGGGGATTCCAGGATCCAATCCCATTTTCCCCCTCCTAAACCCCACCACAAGCAATTCCCACCCATTTAAAAACTGGATCCAAATCCCAGCAGATCCATTTCATTCCAAGCTCCTCCATGTCCCAACAACTCCCTTTCCCCATCCTAAAATCATTATTTTTTACATTTTGTACATTTATGAATGCATGGATAAAGAATCCCTGCTCATCTTCGGCCGTGCCCGATCCAATCTGATCCTCCTTTCCTGCATAAAAGCAAATTTCGGATGCCAAATGGGAAATGGAGCTTGGAATTCTGTATCTCCCAAATGCCCTCCCACCTTTTCCCTGTGGGAAGTGGGGATCCATAGGATTTGCTGGAATATGGAACCACCTAAAATTCAAGCACAGCTCTGGCCAAGAGGCAAAAATAATTAAAAAGGAACCACCCAGGAAGAATTAAGAGGGTTTAATAACATAATAAAAATATATATAATAAATAGGGTTGTTGATACTATTATTATTATTACTATTATATTATATTATATTATATTATTGTTACTATTATTACTATTATTATTATTATTTCTATTATATATTATTAATATTAATACTTCTATTACTAATATTTCTATTATTTCTACCTATTGTAGATTTATGTATTATTATTACTATTATTTCTATGATTATATCTATTGTAGATTTATATATTATTATAATAATATATTATATTTTATACTTTATATATATATTACATAATATTAATTTATTTATTAAGTTAATATAGGTTTAGAAATATATATTTATATACAAATATATATAATTTATATATAAAGTATATATATAATAAATAAAATATAATTTATAAATATAGAAATTAAATTATAATTAAATTATAATATAAAATAAATTATTATATTATATATTTTATCAATGAATTATATGTGTTTTATAAGAATATTTATATTTGTATATATAAGTATATATTATTATGTATTTAAAATACAATAATTATGTCTTTATATTCTAATAATTATTACAATTAATGTATATTATGTATTAGATAATAAAATGAACAGATTCATGATCAATAAATCTCATGTCAGTCACTCTGAGGGGGACTTCAGGGAATTTTAGCTGACACATCCATGGATAAATCCTGGGCACTTCCAGCTGGAATTCCAGAGGAGAAACAGTCTTTGGCCACAAGGAACAAACGAAGGCCACTGGAAAAGGCTGACATTTGTATTCCCACTTGGAATAATTCCTGCCTCAACTCCTGGGAATTCTTTCCCAACAACGATGGGAACCATTTGTGCCGAAATCCAACCCTCTGGAGAGAAGCTGGGAATGCTCAGGGATGGATCCAGCGGGAGAAGCACCCGCTGGGGTCGGTGCTCCAGGGAATTCCCGGCTCCCACTCCTGCCACAAAGCCCTGGAGCAGCTCCCAGAGGGGAGCTCAGCTCTGTCCCAGCTCCACATCCCCAGGAAATGCAGGATTTGGATCAAAACCTTTTTTGGGGTGATTTTCCAGATCCTGCTGGGGATTCCTCAGCCCGAGCAGGATCAACATTCCCAGTGAATTCATTTCTCATGGAGCATCCAGGAGAGCTGGAGAGGGACAGGAGCCAGGGAATGGCTTCCACTGGGAAAGGGGAGATTGGGCTGGGATCTTGGCAAGGAATTCCTGCCTGGGCTGCAATTCCCAGATTTGCTGGGGCTGCCCCTGGATCCCTGGGAATCCAGGCTGGATCCACCTGGGATGTGCAGGGGTGCAGGTGGTGCCCTTTGGGATCTCCTCCAGCCCAAACCATTCCAGGATTTCCTGGTCCCATTTCTCACTCAGAGCCAGGGGAAAACAAAAAGGTCTCCAGAGCCCTGCAGGGATCCCTGGAACCAGAAATCTTGGAGTTTCCCACCATTTTCCACACACCTCAGCCGTGGAAGAAAAGCTTTCCTGCCCCTTCCTTAAATTCTGGCAGAGAAATCCTCACTGTCCACCCTGATCATTCCTCTGGGATCAGCTCCTGGCCATGGATTCTCCATTTGGGAAATGCCTGATCTGGTTTGGAAACATCCCCAGACTCCTCCTGCCTGGGGAGTCTATTCCCCAAAGAAACCAAACCAATCCCAAACCCAGCCCTGATGTCAGGATCCAGCCCCTGGCTGCCCATCCTGGAATGATCCAAGTGAGACCTGGAGCAGACAAAAACCATGGAATATCTTGTGCTGTGTCTGCAGACATCAAATCCAGACCCAAAAAAAAAATGGGAAAAAAACCAGCCAAGGGTCCCAATATTCCTTAAATGTGGCTTTCAGCATGGATTTGTTCCTAAATGAACCAATCCAAAAATGGGAGGGAAAGAAGGGATGCAGTTCTCAGCTGCATCCCTGGAAACGCTGTCCAGAGGGAGGCCGCGGAGCAGCTGTGGATTCCCTGCAGGAATTCCCAGGGATCAGCTCCAGCTCCCACCCCACATCTGCCAGCGGATCAAAACCAGCCCTGGGACATTTGGAGAGCCCATCCCTACCCTGGAGTGCCCCGGGAAGAGCCAGGAGCTCCTGGGAATCCCAGAGCAGGGCTGGGATTGCTTTTCCAGCCCCTTCCAGCAGCTGCTCCGTGCCCGGTTTGGCACCCCCAGGGCTCCAAAACTGCTCCGTGCTGCTCACACCAACCAGGATTCCTGCCAAAATCCCGGATTTTCATCCCTCAGCATCCCAGCAGGTGCAGGGTGAGGAAATTCCTGGATTTGCAGCCCGGCATTCCCGAGGCAGCACGAGGTCAGGAATTACTTCTACAGCAAAAGAAGTTTTCTCCCCAACTTCAACCTGGAATGTTCCCCCCACATTCCCTGGAATCCCTGGAATGTCTCAGACACGTTGCGGTGTTCATGGAATAAAATTCAGTCGGTCACATGCGTTGGTTGCACCAAATTCAGTTTCCATAAAAAAACAAGGAATTCCATAAAAAACCTTAATTCCCAAAACTGGAACCTGCTGCCATCCCAATCCTCAGCTGTACCACAGGAGGCTGGGCAGGAAAAGCAGCCAAAACCCGGGAATTTCACCTGGAAAGGCTGGCTTTGAACCACTGAGGTTCTCCTTAAATTATCCAGCACCAAAGAATTCCTTGGATTCTTCCCGTAAAACCCCTGAATGGTAAATCCAAATTTACCTCTTGGATTTCATCTGCTCCCGCAGCTTGCTGTACATCTCCAGCACTGGGAAAAGAAGGAAAACACAGCTCTGAGACAGGAGCAGGCAGCTCTGGGAATGCAAACAGCTCCAAAAAAGAAGGGAAATCCCGGGAATTCCAGCCAGGAGCTGCCGTGGGGAGCGAGGGGAGGCGCTCACCGGGGAGACACAGCGTGAGCTTATCCACCGTGGCCGAGATGTTCCTCTGCTGCAGCCGGCACTGCCTCAGCTCCTCCATGGCCAGGATCAGCTGGAAAAACGGGAAAAGCTCCCTCAGGATCAGCCAACAGCCCCCGTGTCCAGCCCAAACTCCCAGCAAGGGGAACTGCCCCGAATTCCCTGGATTTCAACAGAGGGAGCAGCGAAAAGGCATCGAAGCAAGCACATCCTGTGGATTCCAAATCGTTATCTCCCCGTTTTAGGCATCTCTTCCCAAGTTTTCTGGTTCTCAAAGGGTTCCAAATCATTATCTCCCCGTTTTAGGCATCTCTTCCCAAGTTTTCTCGTTCTCAAAGGCAGGATGTGACCTCTTGCTCCCGGGGGATTCTCCTCATCCCAAAGTTAACAGGGATTTGTCAGGGCTGAGGCTCCAGGAGAAAATCCTGGGATTGGGACAGGGGAAAACCAAGGATACAAGGCCAGGCTGGACAGGGAATTCTCACACCCCAAAGCTAACAGGGATTATTCAGTGTCTACACTCCAAGAGAGATCCTGGGGATGTGGAAAAGGGAAAACCAAGGATACAAGGAGGGAATTCTCACATCCCAAACCTAACAGGGATTTCTCAGCGCTGAGGCTCCAGGGAAAAATCCTGGGATGGGTAAAAGGGAAAACCAAGGATACAAGGCCAGGGTGGACAGGGAATTCTCCCTCCCATCCCAATCCAGGCTGTAATTCCAGGACTGGATCCATCACTTACTTCTTTCCCTTCATTCTGCAGCTTCCGGTTGGTGTCCGTCACTTGGTTCTGTGGGAATATTGGGAAAAGCACAAAGCACATCCCATAAATCAGGACAATGTTCTTCCCACCAAAACAAACTGGCCATAAACACCATCCCTCCCCACGGCTCCCAATCCATGGAAAAGCTGTTTATGGCTGATTTAACAGCTGCTGCCACGGGGGGACAAATCCAGGGATTTTCCTCTTTGCCACTGGAGAAAAGGGAAAGGCAACAGGAAGCCTCAGGATGCTGGAGTTCTCATGGATCCAGTCTGGAAAACTCCAGGGAGCGGGGGAGGAATTAATTCCTTTCCCCATCACCAAATAAACTCCATTTAGGTTTTAACTCCTTCATATCCCAGCAGGAAAGGATCCTTTACCAGGAGTTTTCCCTAGAAAGAATTATTTCTATTTATAGAAATCCTTATAAAACTTCCTTTGGGATCTTCATCTCCCTCTGGATGGATCCCTGCTCCTGCCCAGTGCAAGGTATTTTTATACACCTGGGATAAAGATTGTCTGGATTATCCTGCCCAGGGAAAATTTCCCACTTGGCAAAGCTGAGGATTCCCTGGAGTGGGCAGAGCCCAGCCCTTCCCAGCCCCAGATGGACCCACGGGAGAACAAAGGGAATTTGGGGCCCCTCAGGATGGAAAATCAGGAGTTTTCCCATTGTTCAGCCAAGGAGTGGGAAGAGGGTTTTGGGAATCCTCCTGAGTTCAGGCAGGGAAGGATTGGAAACCCTGGGAGAGCTGGAAAAACCAAACCAAACTTCCAGGCCAACATTCCCAGCTCCAGATCTCCAGCAACGCAGCCAATTCCCGAGGGAATTCCAGCAGGACTGGGTGCTGAGATTTCACATCACTCCGAGGTTTCCATGCCATAAATCCCCGTTTTTTCCCCAAAATCTTCTTCTGCAGCTCCCAAAGCTGGAAATGTTCATTTCCAGGCTCGTCCCTGTGAGAGATCCCACTCTGAGCCAGCCTCTCCCCACAGTGGGAGCTGGGGCTGCATTCCTGCCCCATTCCAGGAACAAATCCCTGCTCGTTTTCCACAGCTCTGCTCCTTCTGGAAGCTGAACCTTTCCCAGAGCTTGGAAAACACCACGAGCTGGGAGACAGAGCCCTGAAAGGACTCCCAGGAGCGGGAGATCTCACAAAGCCACCCCTGGGCTTTGCTCCCTTTGGAATAATGGGCGGGAAGGAGGAATTTTTAATGGATTTCACCCAGGGAAGGAACAGCACGTGGGGCTCTGCCATCCTCCAGCAGGATGGGGATGGAGGAGCAGGAGGAGCTCCAAGGGGGACTGGGAAGGTGAAACCTTCCTGGAGCAGAAATCCAGCATGGAGCAGCTGAGGGAGCTGGGAAGGGGCTGGAGAATTCCTGAGGGAGCTGGGAAGGGGCTGGAGAATTCCTGAGGGAGCTGGGAAGGGGCTGGAGAATTCCTGAGGGAGCTGGGAAGGGGCTGGAGAATTCCTGAGGGAGCTGGGAAGGGGCTGGAGAATTCCTGAGGGAGCTGGGAAGGGGCTGGAGAATTCCTGAGGGAGCTGGGAAGGGGCTGGAGAATTCCTGAGGGAGCTGGGAAGGGGCTGGAGAATTCCTGAGGGAGCTGGGAAGGGGCTGGAGAATTCCTGAGGGAGCTGGGAAGGGGCTGGAGAATTCCTGAGGGAGCTGGGAAGGGGCTGGAGAATTCCTGAGGGAGCTGGGAAGGGGCTGGAGAATTCCTGAGGAAGCTGGGAAGGGGCTCAGGCTGGAGCAAAGGAGGCTCAGGGGGAATTTCTGGCTCTGCACGAGTCCCTGAATTCTTGGAGCCAGGTGGGATTTGGGATCTGCTCGCAGGGAACAGGGACAGGAGGAGAGGGAACAGCATCAGGGGAGGCTCAGGATGGAAAGTGGGAATATTCCTTCATGGAAAGGGTGGCCAGCAAAGAGGCAGTGGAGTCTCCATCCCTGGAAGGGCTCAAAACCCCTTGGATGTGGCGCTTGGGAATGTGGTTTAGCAGGAACACGGTGGTGGCTGCACTTAAAGATCCTGAACAACCTCTCCAACCTTAACAATTCCGTGATGCCACAATCTCCGTCCTCTCTGAGCTCCCCAGGTCAGACAGAAGGGGAACTTTGGAGTCATCCACATAAAACTGATTCAGGATCCAATTTTTTTCCCTGTTGGAAAAGATCCTGGGCAACCCCGATGTCCCCCCTGCTGCAGCTTCCAGCAACGAAACCATCCAACCTCACAGCTTAATTCCCACACCAGCCATGGTGCTTTTTCAACTTCCCAGGATGGAAGAAAGGAGTTATCCAGGATTTCCCCTCCAGCATCTGCATCCCATCTCTCCCCCTGCTGCAGTAGCTCCAGCTCTCCTGGCTCCCTGCCCTCCCCAAAACCTGCTCATTTCCTTCATGATGTATGGAGCTTTTACGAGCGGGAGCTCAGCATCTCTTCCAAAGATTATTTGATTTGCTCAGATCCCGAAAATCCCACCAGGAAAAAGGAATCCGTGTCGGGTAATTTAAAACCGCTCCTAAAATAACACCGAGGCTGGAGGAGCTTGCTGTTAAAATTACACAGCAATCCCAGCTCCAGGGAAAAGCGAGGATGGAGCGGATCCCCGCACGCTCCCGGTTTTCGGGGGGCAGGGGGTCGTGTTTGGGACTGTTCCTGGAGTCTCCAGGCCTGGATGGAAACGTTATTTACACAGACCCCGGGTAGCTAAGCTGGGCTTTGCAGACCTGGGCTTTTCCCCAGAGGGGGACAGGACAGGCAGGGGAGGGATGAGGCACCAGGAGCACTCCAGGGATTTGCGGGATGGCCAAGCTGTTCCTTCATCCACAGCCCTGGAAAAGGGGCCTCAGCCAGTCCTTGGGATCATTCCAGAGGGGCAGAGGGAGCTGGAGAGGAATCCTGGGAATGGAGCCGGCTCTGGATCCATCCCTGTCCCTGCCAGCGAAGGGCAAGGGAAGGGACAGCGACCGGAGCCATCCTCCATGCTGCAAACTCAGGAATTCCCAGGAATTGCTCTCGGATCTCTTCCCTACACATGAGGGAAAATTCCTTCACCAAAAGTGCTGTCCAGCCCTGGCAGGAGGGGAGTTCCCATTCCTGAGGGATTTGTGGCACTTGGGGATGTGGAGCAGCCACCGCTGGCCTGGGCAGGGCTGGGAACGGTTGGGCTCCATGGCATTTTCCAACCTGAACAACTCTGGGATTCTGTGAAATTAAGAAGGAATAATCTCTGGTTTATGATTGACAGGTCAAAAAGGTGGGGAATTAAAAAGGACTTTGCAGCCTGAGATTCCTGGAGAAGGAAGGACAGCCTCGACCGGGATAAAAATCCATCAGGAATGACACAGCTGAATGAGAGAATCATGGAATGGGTTGTGTTGGGTTGGGTTGGGTTGGGTTGGGCTGGGTTGGGTTGTGTTGGGTTGGGGGGGACCTTAAATCCCATCCTATTCCATCCCATCCCACCCATGGGCAGGGACGCTCCCGCTGTCCCAGGTGGATCCACCCCAATGTCCAGCCTGGCCTTGGGCATTCCCAGGGATCCAGGGGCAGCCCCAGCAAATCTGGGAATTCCAGACCAGCCCTTCCACACCCTCCCAGGTAGGAATTCCTTGCCAAGATCCCATCGTTCTGTCCATGGCATGAATGTAACTCTGCTGAGCCACAGCAGGGCAGCTCCTTTGCTGAAAATCACAGAATCCCAAAATCATCATGGTTGGAAAAGCTCATCCAGCCCAACCATCCCCAGCCCTGCCAGGGCCAGCACTGCCCCTGTCCCCGAGTGCCACATCCAGGGGCTTTGGAACCCTCCAGGGATGGGAATTCCAAACCTCCCTGGGCACCTTTTCCATGTAGGAATATTCCCAAAATCCACCCTGAGCTGCCCTGAGGCCGTTCCCTCTCCTCCTGTCCCTGTTCCCTGGGAGCAGATCCCAAATCCCCCCCGGCTGTCCCCTCCTGCCAGGGACTTGTGCAGAGCCAGAAATTCCCCCTGAGCCTCCTTTGCTCCAGCCTGAGCCCCTTCCCAGCTCCCTCAGGAATTCTCCAGCCCCTTCCCAGCTCCCTCAGGAATTCTCCAGCCCCTTCCCAGCTCCCTCAGGAATTCTCCAGCCCCTTCCCAGCTCCCTCAGGAATTCTCCAGCCCCTTCCCAGCTCCCTCAGGAATTCTCCAGCCCCTTCCCAGCTCCCTCAGGAATTCTCCAGCCCCTTCCCAGCTCCCTCAGGAATTCTCCAGCCCCATCCCAGCTCCCTCAGGAATTCTCCAGTCCCTTCCCAGCTCCGTTCCCTTCCCTGGCCACGCTCCAGCCCCTCCAGGGCTGTCCAGAGCTGTCCCAGCACTGGGGGTGCCCCAGCACAGGGGACGGGCACTGCCCTGGCCCTGCTGCCACCCCAGGGACCAGCAGCCTCCAGTGGCCCTTTGCCCACCTGGGCACCCCAGGCTCGTGTCCAGCTCAAGGAGATGAAATTCCCAATCCGGCTCTCGGTGTTCCCAGGGAAAAACGGGACAGAAATTGCTGAGGTTCTGCTCAGCTTTGGCTCATCCGGGGCCAGCAGAGCCCCTCGGGGAGCACCAGGGCGACACATCCGCGGAGCCGAGCTCTGCTCACACACCAGCAGCTGCTCTCCTATAGAATATACTGTGTGTTGTATCTATAGATTCTATACGTTAGAGACTATATTCTGTATTATATCTATATATCCTATATATATGTTATAGGATATCGTCCATGCTCTGTCTATATATATTCTGTATGTTATAGGATATATTCCATGTTACATCTATATATCCTGTATGTCATAGAATATACTGTGTTATATCTATGTATTCTATATGTTATAGACAATATTCTGTGTTATATCTTCTATATGTTATAGGATATGTTCCATGTTACATCTATATATCCTGTATGTTACAGAATATACTCTGTGTTATATCTATAGATTCTATATGTTAAAGACTATATTCTGTGTTATATTTATATATCCTGTATGTTATAGGATATATTCCATGTAATATTCTATATCTTATAGAACACACTCTGTGTTATATCAATATATTCTATGTTATAGAACATATTCAATGTTATATCTATATATTCTATATGTTATAGACTATATTCTGTGTTATAACTATATATCCTGTATGTTATAGGATATCGTCCATGCTATATCTATATATATTCTGCATGTTATAGGATATATTCCATGTTATATCTACATATTCTATATGTTATAGAACATTGTGTCATATTTTCTATATGTTGTAGGATATGTTCCATGTTACATCTATCCTGTATGTTATAGAATATACTCTGTGTTATATCGATATATTCTATATGTTAGAGACTATATTCTGTGTTATATCTATATATTATATATGTTATAAGATATATTCCATGCTATATTCTATATGTTATAGAACATACTCTGTGTTATATTGATATGTTCTATATGTTATAGAACACATTCCGTTATATCTATATATCCTATATGTTAAAGAATGTACTCTGTGTTATATCAATATATTCTATATGTTATAGAACATATTCCATGTTATATCTATATATCCTGTATGTTAAAGAATATACTCTGTGTTATATCTATAGATTCTATATGTTATAGACTATATTCTGTGTTATATCTCTGTATCCTATATGTTATATCATAGCATATTCTGTTATATCTTCATGTCCTATATGTTATAGAATATACTCTGTGATATATCTATATTTCCTGTATGTTATAGAATATATTGTGTTACAGCTATATATCCTATATGTTATAGAATATACTCTAAATATATATATGCTAGATGTTCTAGAATATATTCTATATATCCTATATGTCATAGAATATATTCTGTGCTATATCTCTATATGCTGTATGTTCTAGAATATATTCCATTTATAGCTATATATCTTGTATGTTATAGAATATATTCTGTGTTATATCTCTATATCCTGTATGTTGCAGCCTGTATTCACATCTCTATATCCCATATGTTACAGAATCTATACTGTTCTATATCTCTATATCCCATATGTTACAGACTATAACCCATCTCTATATCCCATACATTACAGACTATATTCTATATCCCATCTCTATATCCCATACATCACAGACTATATTCTATATCCCATATTTCAGACTATATTCCATATCTCTATATCCATACATTACAGACTATATTCCACATCTCCATATCCCATACATTACAGACTATATTCTATAACCCATCTCCATATCCCATACATTACAGACTATATTCTATAACCCATCTCCATATCCCATGTCACAGACTATATTCTATATCCCATCTCCATATCCCATGTCACAGACTATATTCTATATCCCATCTCTATATCCCATACATTACAGACTATATTCTATATCCCATCTCTATATCCCATATATTAGACTATATTCCATATGTCCATATCCCATACATCACAGACTATATTCTATATCCCATCTCCATATCCCATACATTACAGTCTATATTCTATATCCCATCTCTATATCCCATCTCTATATCCCATCTCCATATCCCATACATTACAGACTATATTCTATAACCCATCTCCATATCCCATGTCACAGACTATATTCTATATCCCATCTCCATATCCCATATGTCACAGACTATATTCTATAACCCATCTCTATATCCCATGTCACAGACTATATTCTATATCCCATCTCTATATCCCATACATTACAGACTATATTCTATATCCCATCTCCATATCCCATATGTCACAGACTATATTCTATATCCCATCTCTATATCCCACACATTACAGACTATATTCTATATCCCATCTCTATATCCCATCTCTATATCCCATATATTAGACTATATTCCATATGTCCATATCCCATACATCACAGACTATATTCTATATCCCATCTCCATATCCCATACATTACAGACTATATTCTATATCCCATCTCCATATCCCATATGTCACAGACTATATTCTATAACCCATCTCCATATCCCATGTCACAGACTATATTCTATAACCCATCTCCATATCCCATGTCACAGACTATATTCTATATCCCATCTCCATATCCCATATGTCACAGACTATATTCTATATCCCATCTCTATATCCCATACATTACAGACTATATTCTATATCCCATCTCTATATCCCATATATTAGACTATATTCCATATGTCCATATCCCATACATCACAGACTATATTCTATATCCCATCTCCATATCCCATACATTACGGTCTATATTCTATATCCCATCTCTATATCCCATCTCTATATCCCATCTCCATATCCCATACATTACAGACTATATCCCATCTCCATATCCCATACATTACAGACTATATCCCATCTCCATATCCCATACATTACAGACTATATCCCATCTCCATATCCCATACATTACAGACTATATCCCATCTCCATATCCCATACATTACAGACTATATCCCATCTCCATATCCCATACATTACAGACTATATCCCATCTCCATATCCCATACATTACAGACTATATCCCATCTCTATATCCCATATGTTACAGAATATATTCCATATCTCCATATCCCATACATTACAGACTATATCCCATCTCCATATCCCATACATTACAGACTATATTCCATATGCCATCCCCACATCCCATATTCCCTGTGCAGCCCGCGGAGCAGCGCCAGGAGCACGCGAGCGGAGCGGGAGGAGCGGGAGGAGCAGGGAGGGCCCCGCTGCCAGCGCCTCTTCAAAGCGCAGCCCCGGGGAGAAGAGCCCGAGATCAAATGGAGGAAGAAGGGCTGGGAGCAAAGCCACGCTCAGCGCTCGATCCACGGCCGATTCCCCGGGGAAAGCCTCACAAAGAGCTTCCAGAAAGGACTCGCCGGGGACGTTTTCGCCATGTGCTGTTTTATGGATCGCGTCGGCACGGAAATCAAGGGAGATCCTGAGGGGACAGGGATGGACTTCACAGTGAGCCACCAACAAAGGGGTTGGGGCAGAATGGGAACCAGCTCCGAGCAAACAAACAATGTGCAATTCTTGGCTGGAAACAATGGCTTGGAAAAATTGGGAAAAGGGAAAAAAAAAAAAAAAAGAAGAAGGGAAAAAAGGACTTATTTCATGGTAACTCCAATGGTTTCATCCTGCCACGAATTGCTGGATGGATTCTCCTCAGGAAGGTGCTCCTGAGAGGACTTTTTGGGGTGGAGAAAGCAGGAATCCTGCTGGAAATGCCCCAGGTAGCTTTAAATCAGTGAACAAAGGTGTTAAAAGCAGCAGTCAGCACCTTGACTTCCAATTCTTCCCTTTTTTCCAGAAAATTCGCTTTTTCTGACAGATTTCATGATTTAGAACTTTGGCTTTTCCAGTGCACACGGAACGGTCTCCCACACTCCTGAACACCAGGAAAGTCCTCTTTGATTCCCAGGAAGGTCCTTCCCGACAGGACAGGCTCCACTCAGCCAGAAAATCTCCCTGTGCTGCTCCCTGGGGACATCCCACAACGTTTTGGGAGCCGCACGACTCAGCCCCACTCTCCAAGCGACTCCTCTGGGAGGTTTTTTGGGATTTCCAACCCCGGCCCCGCCTTGTTCCGGCAGGAAGGAATGGCCCAGCCGCCCCTCCCCGCCACGGGTGGATTTAGGGAGGAAAACCACGAAGGTTTTGATGCTCATGTGCTCCCCAAATTTGGAATATTTGTATTTTATGAAAGCTTGAACCCCAATCCCACCTGACCCCAAACACCTCCAACCTCCTGCTCCCTTTTCCCGAAGCCTCTCCAGTTTCCTTCCAGCCCCTTTTCCACATTCTCATCCTACAAATGGCTTTTTCCACCCATTACTGAGCACTTTTCCAAGAGCTGGGTAAATCCCACCTTTCCCTCATCTTTCTGCACAGTTTTAAAGGCCACAAGACTTATTTTAGCCCAAGAAACTGGGACGAGATCCATGAGGAAAAGCACTTTTCCTAATGAAAACAAGCTTTAAGTTTCTCGGTGCTTTAAATGCACCACTCTGGTCCAGTTTGGCCAAATAATTATCAAATTTTCAATGACCAACCCATTTCTCCAGGAAGAATTTAAAATAAATATTTCTAATATATAATAAATATTCTAATTTTTTTTTTTTTTTAAGTAGAAAAATTCCAGATAAAAGAAGATTGATGTGATTCCAGAAAATCCCAGAGATGCAGCCACCTATAAAGAGCTGCCCAGGGCAGCGTCAGGGCAGGATTTTCTCTCACCTTGAGTTTCTGAGCTTCCCCCCGGACCTTGAGGAGCTCGGTGATGGAATCCACGAAGCCCTGGTAGTGGAAGTTGCACATCTTCTCGATCTCGCGGTCGTGGTTGCGGATCCGCGCCTCCAGCTTCTCCATGAAGCGCCCGTGCTCCTCGCCATCGTACACGGACCTGCCGGGACACGCCAGCTCAGCACTGCCAGCTCCGTCTCCAGGAAAAACAGGGGGAACAGCCCAAATCTGAGCCCAAAATCGCCCTCCTGGGATGGAGGGACAGGTCGTAAACCAGGCACCAAATGGGGCTTAAAAATGTTTCTATTCCAAGGCTTCTCCTTTTTCCACCATCTGGTGTTCCCTGAGAAACCAGAACAACTCAAACCAAGCTCAAAACGTTTCTATCCCAACCTTTTTTTCCTTTTTCCACCATTTTGTGTTCCACGAGAAACCAGAACAGTCCAGGAGGACCTGAAATGTTCCTATTCCAGACATTTTTTCCTTTTCCACCATTTCGTGTTCCATGAGAAACCAGAACAGCTCAAACCAAGCCCAAAATGTTTCTATCCCAACCTTTTTTTTCCTTTTTCCACCCATTTCGTGTTCCCTGAGAGAAACATGAAATTGTTTCTTGTCCTTGACCAGAAGAGGCCAGGAGGACCTGAAATGTTTCTATTCCAAACTTTATTCATTTTGTCACCATTTCATGTTCCCTGAGAAACCAGAACAACTCAAGAGGACTTGAAATGTTTCTATTCCAAATATTTCTTTCTTTTTCCACCATTTTGGTGTTCCTTGCTAGACAAACCAAGCCCAAAATGTTTCTATTCCAAGTCTTCCTTTCCTTTCTCCACCCATTTCATGTTCCCTGACAGAAACATGAAATTGTTTCTTGTCCTTGACCAGAACAACTCAAGAGGACTTGAAATGTTTCTATTCCAAACATTTCTTCCTTTTTCCACCATTTTGGTGTTCCCTGAGAGACAAACCAAGCCCAGAACATTTCTATTACAACCTTTTTTTCCTTTTCCCACTCTTTGGTGTTCTCTGAGAAACCAGAACAGCCCAAACTGAGCCCAAAATGTTTCTATCCCAACCTTTCTTCTTTTTTCCACCAATTTTGGTGTTCCCCAGAGACAAACCAAGCCCAAAATGTTTCTATTCCAAGTCTTCCTTTCCTTTTTCCACCGATTTCATGGTCCCTGAGAGAAAAATGAAATTGTTTCTTGTACTTGACCGGAACAATCCAGGAGGATCTGAAATGTTTCTATTCCAAACATTTCTTTTCCACCATTTTCGCGTTCCCTGAGAAACCAGAACAGCCCAAACCGACCCCAAAATGTTTCTATTCCAACTTTTTTTCCTTATCCCACCATTTTGTTGATCCCTGAGAGAGAAACCAAGCCCAAAATGTTTCTATTCCAACCTTTTTTCCCTTTTTCCACCACTTGGTGTTCCATGAGAGACCAGACCAGGCCAGGAGCACCTCAAACAAAGATTTTATCTTGGAGCCTGATCTTTATCTCTGATCCCCCTGTCCAGAAATCCCTCCTGGAAAATCCCCTGGATGTTCTTTGGGCTCCAAGGGTAAAAGGGACAATGGAAACCAGGATCTCCACAGCTGCCAAAATCCCATCCCAAATTTTCCCTTCTCATCCCAAATTTTGCCAGCAGTTTTAACCCTGTTGATAAAAGACAACAGAGCTGGTGGGGCCACCCCAGCCCAAGATCTCCACACCCAGTAACTTGGAATTCCACCTTGGAATTCCAGGATTGTTTGGATTGAAAGGATCTTAAATCCCACCCCATCCATGGGCTGGTGGATCCCAGGTGGATCCAAGCCCCAGTGTCCAGCCTGGGACTGCCAGGGATCCAGGGGCAGCCACAGCAAATCTGGGAATTCCAGACAGGAATTCCTTCCCAAGATCCCATCTCTCCCTGCCCTCCTTCAGCTTAAAACCAAATCCAAAGGATGGAAGTTGGAACCGAATTTCTGTCCTTCAAATGCTTCCCTAAAAAGCAGAGGGACCAAGTCACACTCCAGGAATTCCAGGGTTGTTTTCCTGGTTTTTTTTACAGCAAATACAGATATTTTTAATGGATTGTGGCAATCCCACCCTTGGCCCTGCCTTTGGGAAGTTCTGGCTCCTAAACCTGAATTCCCTCCCAATCCAGGAGTTAAGTTTGGAGTGAGGTTTATGAATCTGAGCTTGTGTCGGGTATTGGGACCAAATCTGGGACAGAGAGGATTCCAGGCAGCCTTTGGAGAGAAAAGATGGGAATGGCCAGAGATGAAAGATGGGAATGACCAGAGATGAAAGATGGGAATGACCAGAGAGAAAAGATGGGAATGACCAGAAAGAAAAGATGGGAATGATCAGAGAGGAAAAAGGGGAATGACCAGAAAGAAAAGATGGGAATGACCAGAGAGGAAAGATGGGAATGACCAGAGAGAAAAGATGGGAATGACCAGAGATGAAAGATGGGAATGACCAGAGAGGAAAAATGGGAATGACCAGAGAGTAAAGATGGGAATGACAGATCTGACCAAGCTGTAAGAATAAAATATTTTAAAATCATTAATCACAGCAGCAAGGAGCAACACCCCAGGAAGAACCACAGCTCCAGGAATCCAGGTGGACACAGGAAATCCTTTTCCTGCAGTGGGATCTGCGCTCCCTTTGGAGAATCCCATCCCTGCAAGACCTCCAAGAAACAGGGAAAAATACCAAGACAGAGCTGAAGGCTGGAGAAAATCGATTGAATTCTTATTCTTTCAGGCCATTTCAATTCTGCAGGCTCAGTAAAAGATTCTCAGTGGCAAAACAAAAACGCCAGAACTTTCAAACCTCTTTAAATTCAGTGTAAAAGAGCCCAGAGCAGGTGAGGGGGAGGATATTTCCTTCTCCTGATTGATCTAAAGGGATAAAACCTCCTCAGATTCCAGGAGAGGCACCACTGGAGCGATGCTGGAGGATTTTCCTTAAAGTTTCGTGGAGTTTTGGCTGCTGAAATATGAAATTTGGAGCCCGAGTGCCACCTAGTGCTGCAGGGTCTCTTAGCAGGGTCACATCAGTGACTCCTAAGGATTCTCAGTTCACAGATGAGAATTCCAAGAAAAAAAATAAAGGTGGATAAGTTGTGCTTCCATTCAGGGATAAATTGAAATAACAAAAACCCCACAGCAGCAACAACGTGTTTGTGTTCAAAGGCAAAATTGGGATTTACATCTGACAATGGGGGGAAAAAAACCATCTCAGAATTATTTCAAATGTCCAGGGAAAATTCCCTTGGGAGGTGGCAAAGCTGAGGAATAAATGTCTGGTGATGAAAACCCTTTGGTTATTAGAAATTAAATTATTTTATTACTTTTTAGGCAAACTTCAGTGTGGAAAAAATAGAAGTTTGGTGTCAGATAGGAAGGAAACACCAGCATACAACAGGAAGCTTTTCCCATCTCAGCCCCCTTGCTCCTCCAGGATCCCTTTTCCAGGGAAATCCACACCTGGACTTTTCTTCTAAGCTTTCCTTCTCTTCCAGGGTCCCTTTTCCAGGAAATTCCAGCCCTGGACTTTCCCTTCTGAGCTTTCCTGCCCCTCCAGGGTCCCTTTTCCAGGGAAATCCACACCAGGACTTTTCTTCTGAGCTTTCCTGCTCTTCCAGGGTCCCTTTTCCAGGAAATTCCAGCCCTGGACTTTTCCTTCTGAACTCTCCCAGTCCTGCAGGGTCCCTCTTCCTGGAAATTCCAGCCCTGGATTTTCCCTTCTGAGTTCTCCCAATCCTGCAGGGTCCCTTTTCCTGGAAATTCCAGCCCTGGATTTTCCCTTCTGAGCTCTCCTGCTCTTCCAGGGTCCCTTTTCCATCTCCCTCCAAAAGAGGGAAGGGGAGCAGCCAGGCCAGCCCCCATGGATGGACATTCCAGCACTTTGGGATGCTTCATCCTCCCCCAGGAGAACCCAGCGACCCCGTGGTGACTCTCAGCTCCAAACACTCCACATCACACCTCAGCTTGATGAAAGAACAAACTCCGGCCCTTCAACACCCCAAAACACCCCAAAACCCCAAATTCCACCGTCAGCACCTTCCCACCCCGCTTCTGGTACAGACCCAACTTCCTCAGCTGCCATCAGGGTTGGGAAATCCTCCTGGAGATCCCAAATCCTGCACACGGGAGCGGTGTCACCCCCCTGGAGCTGCCAGGCCTCTCCAGATCCGCTCCTGGGCACCTCTGCACAACGTTCCTCACGGATTTCCCATCCTGGGATCTTCCCTCTTCCTGCCCCAGATCTCTGGGATCACCCTGCATCTCCAGCCGTTCCCTCTGCACCCCCAGGATCATCTCCCCCGACCCAACCACCAAACACAGCCTGGAACTGCCCAGAACTGCCCGGAACGCTCCTGGAAAAAGCAGGAATTCCGGGGGGTGATGCACAAAAACCACCCTAAAAAGAAAACCATCTGAAATTTGCATTTCTAGCCATCAATAATCCCAACAGCACAAGGCAGAGCCACAGCCAGGAGGAAGAAAACGAGAATTAAACTCGGTTTGGGCTCTGCTGGTTTTAAGAACAGGCTGGGACAGAACTACAGAAACCATCCTGGAGGCTGCTTTTTTTTTTTTTCCTTTTCTTCCTTTTTTTTCTATAAAAAATTGCTGGTCAGGAAAGCTGCTCCACAAAAAGGTTTTTGATTGAAAAAGTCTGAGGAAGAGGGGCTGTCCCACATGCACTTATCTGGTAAATGCAGAGCAGGCTGTAATTCTCCCCTGGAGCTCTGCTCACTGACAGATCTCTCAGCTTTAGGGTTTTTAAGTGCACTCACTAAACAAAACTACAGAAAAGGGCTTTGAAATTCCTTGGATTGGGTTGTGAAGTTTCACAATTTCGGCATCCATTAAAAATCCACTTTGTTTTTGGTTTTGGGGTTTTTTTGGGTTGTTTTTTTTTTTTTTTTTTTTTAAAGGTCAAACTGGAAAAAAAAAAAATCCTTTCCAAGAAAGCCACAAAGGGATCGGGAGCTGCCACGTGCAGCCTGGAGCTCCTGCAAAGTTCATCCCCCAAAAGAGGGACAAAGCAAGGCTGGAGCACAGGGAGCAGCCAAACCATCAGGAATGGGATGTCCCAGACACAGATCCGGCTGTGCCGGGGTCAGAAAGTCAGGGAAGAGCCTGAGATCCATGGGGATCATCCATCCAGCCCTTTCCCCTGCACAGACACCCCAAAATCCCTGGGCCAGGGGTCAGAAAGTCAGGGAATAACCTCAGATCCACAGGGATGATCCATCCAGCCCTGCCCTTTCCCTGCACAGACACCCCAAAATCCCACCCTGGGCCAGGGGTGAAACTCATGGAACAGCCTGAGATCCACAGGGATCATCCATCCATCCAGGCCCTGCACAGACCCCCCAACAACCCCCCTGGGCATCCCTGGCAGCGCTGTCCCAGCGCTCCTGGAGCTCCGGCAGAGTTGGGAATGTGCCCATTCCCTGGGGAGCCTGGGCAGTGCCAGCACCTCTGGATCAGGAACCTTTCCCTGAATCCTGAGCCTGCCCTGGAGCAGCTCCAGCCGTTCCAGGAGCTGCCCCATTCCCAGAGGTGGGAGCTGCCCCTGATCCCAGCAGATCCCAAGGGACTCCCTGGGTTTCCTCTGCTCCAGTTGGACATTCCAGCCTCTCCCACCGTGGACAACAGGGGTTTTTGGCTGTTCCCAGGCGGGAGCAGGGGAGGTGAGGTGAGGAACACCCAGAGAACACCCAGGGAACACCCGGGTAACACCCTGGGAACACCCAGGGAACACCCTGAGAACGCCCAGGGAACACCCAGGGAACACCCAGGTAACACCCTGAGAACACCCAGGGAACACCCAGGGAACACCCAGGGAACACCCTGAGAACACCCTGAGAACACCCAGGGAACACCCAGGGAACACCCGGGGAACACCCGGGGAACACCCGGGGAACACCCGGGGAACACCCGGGGAACACCCTGAGAACGCCCAGGGAACACTCAAAGAACGCCCAGGGAACACCCGGGGAACACCCGGGGAACACCCTGAGAACACCCTGAGAACACCCGGGGAACACCCTGAGAACACCCTGAGAACACCCTGAGAACACCCTGAGAACGCCCAGGGAACACGCAGGGAACACCCAGGGAACACCCAGGGAACACCCGGGGAACACCCGGGGAACACCCGGGGAACACCCGGGGAACACCCTGAGAACACCCTGAGAACACCCAGAGAACACCCAGAGAACACCCAGGGACTCGGAGCTGAGGTTCCATCAGGAGCTGGGACAATCCCAGCGCCCTTTGGCTGGGAAGGGACCTCGGGGCCGTTCCAGAGCCCCGGACACCTCCCGCCAGCCCAGGCTGCTCCCAGCAGCTCTTCCCCATCCCGGGAATGCTCCGGGAACAGCCGGGATGGGTTTGGAGCAGCCTGGGCTCGCGGGAGCTGCCCAAACCATCCCCGATGCCATCAGTGAGGGCACAGCGCCCCAGGCAGCGCTGAGCCAGCTCCGTCCCCAACGAGGAACCTCAATAAATCCCGCTGGAATTGCGGAGGATCGCGGGGATGGAATGAAAGATCTCCGGGACAACGCGGGGAGGACGAGCTGGGGACAGAGCAACACCAGTGGCTTTTGTTTTCAATTAATAGGGGAACAAATTCCTGAGTCTGTGGCCGACTTCAATTTTCTTTCTTTTCCCCCCCTTTTAAAACTTCTGTAGCGGTTTGAGTCCCTCAGAAACATTTTCTTCTCATTAAGCTACATAAAAGCATTAGCACTTTGTTTAATCTTCGTCTAACTTTTGTAATAAACAAATTAACTACCGAGCATGGCGGAAAAACGACGGCGACTTCGAGGGTGCTGCAACAGCTCCACGGAAAAAAAAGGGCAAAGAAAGTTTTAAGATTAATGCCTGGTTAGGATGGAACTGGCAGGAGTTTAAACCTCCTGATTCCAAAGTTTATCCACAGCATCAGCGCTCCAAAGGTTTCCCACTGAGGTGGTCACACCTTGGGTTACCTGGGAGTACAGAATTCACTTTCTGTTCTCGTTCTGATGATTAAATAGAATGGGTTTAAGCCCAGAATCGAAGCCCAAAATTTAAATCCAAAATTTAAACCTAAAATCTAAGACCAAAATCAAGCTTAAAATTTAAACCCAAAATCTAAGACCGAAATCAAGCTCAAAATTTAAGTTCGGAATATAAACCCCAAATTTAAACTCCAAATTTAAGCCCAGAATTGAATTAACAACCCGGAACTGAAGCCCAAAATTAAGCCCCAAAATTTAAGCTCAAAATTTAAACTCAAAATTTAAACCCCAAATTTAAGCCCAGAATTGAATTAATGCTCACAACTGAAGCCCAAATTCAAGCCCAAAATTTAAGTCCAAAATTTAAACCCCAAATTCAAATCCAGAACTGAACTAAAGCCAGAAATCAAGCCCAAAATCAAGCCCAGAACTGAAGCCAAAAATTCAAACCCCAGATTTAAGCCCAGAACTGAACTAAAGCCAGAACTAAAGCCCAAAGTTAAGCTCAGAACCAAAGCTCAGAACCCTGCTCTGCTGTGCCCCGTCACCCCCACACTTACACCAAAATCACAACAAAAACCACTTCTTGTCCTTTCTGGAAGCTACAAAACCTTCCACGCTAACTCTCTGTCGCTGTTCCCGCTAAAAACATTCCCACAGGGATTTGTCCCACTCGCACACCACATTTCCCTCCCCATCCAATTCCCAGTTTCCAGCAGAAATCGTTCCAATCACTGCAAAATTCCACAAAATACCACGGATATCCCGTTACTGCCAGGTAGGAAACAAAGCACTTGCTGAAGAGCGCCACTACAGTTGATTTCTGTCAGGATAATCGCGGTTTTCCAGCTGGGAACACCTCGATTCCAGGCAGGAATGGCCCCAGGTGGGCGTTCCCACAGCTCCAGGAGGAAGCCAGCACAGAGAATTCCCACAAACCACATCCAAAAGCTCCTCAAAAACCACCCCAAAACCCCCGGGACTCGTCTGGCCTCAACCAGGAGGAGCTTTTCAACAGGGCTTCCTCACGGATTTGTGCCGGGCCTGCTTTTCCTCAGCGGTTTTTGGAGGAAATTGGGAAATCCGGTGCCAACTGTTCTTGGGGAAGACGGTGGTGCCACCACAGCTGAGGGAGTCCCAAGGACTGGGAAGCAGCAGCCAAAGGCAGCGGGAAACTGGGAGTGATTCCAGAGGCCAGGGAGGATGGAGGTCAGCACAGGCCCAAGGAAACGGCAGGAACGGGATCAGGGATCCGAAGGGATTGGAGAGGAGGGAGAGAACCCAAACTCCCCCCCAGCCACAGCTCCTTGTTCACTGATCCATGAAAAACCAAAGGAATCGCGTTTGGACGTGAAGGGAAAAGGCTGAGGAGAACACGAAGCCATGGGAAAAGTCCTCTGCTACAAAACCATGGAATGACCAGGGTTGGAAAAGCCCTCGGAGATCCTCCAGCTCATCCCGTGACCCCTGTCCCAGGCGCCACATCCGGGCCTTGTGTCACTTCCAGGGACGGCAATTCCAGCTCCAATCCCTGAGCCCCCTCCAGCTGAAGATTCCCAGAGCTCCGGAGCCTCCTCTGGACCCTCTCCAACAGCTCCAGGTCCTCCCTGTGCCGCTGGCCCCAGAGCTGCAGGAAGCCTGATCCCAATGAACCCTGGATCTGTGGGAAATGCGTTTAGCACGGAACCCTCTGGATGTGGATTCTCTCCAAGAGCTCCCTCCCTGCCACCGGAGCTGCTCCCGCCGCCTCAAACAGCGGGATCGCGTTTTGTCGGAGCGTTCTTGGCTCCAGGTCTCGCCCCCTCCTCTCCGCTGGGAAGAAACGTCCCAGCATCCCACAGAGGCACGGGAAATCCTCGGGATGTGCTAAACGCTCCACACAAAACCCAGCCCAGGGGCAGCGCCGCCAGCCAGCAGCATCCACGGATCCATGCATTCGCTCATCCATGGATTTGCTCACCCACAGATTCACTCATCCATGGATTTGTTCACCCACAGATTCACTCATCCATGGATTTGTTCACCCACAGATTCGCTCATCCATGGATTTGCTTACCCACAGATTCACTCATCCATGGATTTGCTCATCCATGGATTTGCTCACCCACAGATTCGTTCATCCATGGATTTGTTCACCCACAGATTCATCCATCCATGGATTTGCTCATCCATGGATTTTCTCATCCCTGGATACACTCATCCATGGATTTGCTCACCCACGGATTCACTCATCCATGGATTTGCTCACCCGTGGATTCGCTCATCCACAGATTCACTCATCCATAGATTTTCTCATCCCTGGATTTGCTCATCCACAGATTCGCTCATCCATGGATTCACTCATCCATGGATTCGCTCATCCATGGATTCGCTCATCCACGGATTTTCTCATCCCTGGATATGCTCATCCACGGATCTGCTCATCCATGGATTTGAAGAGGAAGGCAGCAGCCCTTCCCTGTCCATCTCAGCAGCTTCCAGCTCCTTCCCTGGGGAAGCGCCTGGGCCGGGATCGAGGTCAAGCCGAGGTCTCCTCGGGGCAGGAGTTGACTGGGACGGCCCAATCCAGCTCCTGGCTGCCCATCCATTGTGTTGGGAAGCTCCTGCTTCCAGCAGCGGATGGACCCGTGCTCCGCACGCAGCTGAGCCGGGGGAAATTCCTCCCTGCCAGCCCCAGGAACGCCCGCCCGGCCTCTCCCAGGATCACGGAATGCTTGGGATCAGAGAGGACCCTAAAGACCACCCCAGTTCCCATGGGGAACCTTCCAGAGCCCCATCCAGCCTGGGCTGGCCCAAGGAGAGCGAGGCTCCCGTTAAACCTTGGGATACCCTTGATCCGCAGGATCCCAGCAGCGCTGCCGACGGAAAGGCAGGAACAGGAACATTCCCAGCCCGTTCCTCTCCTCAGCCACAGGAGACCCCCCCTCACCCCCAGCCCTCCCGTGCCAGGCCCGCGTTAGAGGACACGGAGGCGGCTCCGGGTGCCGGAATCCGCGGCCTGGAAGCCTCTGGGATACCTGCCTGCCATCCCAAGCTGGGAGGGGAGAGGCCAGACAGGACATTCCAGCTCCCTGGGGACATCGGGCTCCGTGGCCGAGTCCCTGAGGGGATTCGGGAATGAGAATCCCTTTGGTTCCCTTGGAGGAGACTCAGGTCACAAAAGCAGAGAAGTTCTGCAGGAGATATCCCCAAAAACCCACAGGACTTCGGGGCTTCCCCAGAGAGAAAACTGGGAATGGCAGAAGGTTTCCTGTGTTTTACTCTCCTCTTGTGCTTCTCCATCATCCCATTTCTCCAGACTGACGTTCCACGCATCCCCAGGAGCCGGGGGATCAAAATTAGGGATGCACAGGACCAGGGGACGATGAATTCTCAATTAAACTTCCCAAAAGCTTCATCAGAGGGGAGTTTGACCAGCCACATCCTCAGAGAGGAAAGCTGGACTCAAAGGCAATGGATTTGGGATCTGGGAAGAGGCCAGGGCTCACATTCCCGTGGGAACAGCTGTGTCTGCTGAAGAGAAGAACAGAAACGGGCTTAAACTGCCCAGGAGAAATGGGTCAAACGTGGGATAGAGTTTCCTGACTGCGGGAGGGGCTGAAATCCAGGAGGGATCATCAGGGAATGTCCTGGGATCCCTTTAAATTGATCATCCCAAGGAATAAGTCAGGAAAACACAGAGGAGGAGCAGCCTCAGTGCTCCAGAGACCGAACATCTCCTCAGGCGGGGACAGGATTCCAGAGGTGGCTCCTGGAGGTCCCCAAAATCCCGTTTTCCACAGTTCCAACTCCAGAAGAGCTGGAGCTCTTCAGAAACCCGCCCGATCCTCACCAGAGCTCCCAGGAGCTGGAAGAACTGCTGGCTCTGACTCTGGGAATCAAATCCTGCCGAGTTTTCCAAGGAATCCTAAGGACCCCACTCAAATTTCACTGATGGCAACAGAGAAATCCCCATTTCCCTCAGTGGCACAAGATCATGGAATGGTTTGGGTTGGAAGGGATCGGAAGGATCATCTCATTCCATGGGCAGGGACACCTTCCCACTGCCCCAGGCTGCTCCAAGCCCCGTCCAAGATGGCCTTGGACACTTCCAGGGATCCCGGGGCAGCTTCTCCGGGCAACCTGTGCTGGAAAAATATCCTAAAGTCTCCTGAGGAGCTCTTGGATGACAATAAAACACTTTCAGGCCATAAATCAGTGGGAAAACAGAGCCCAAATAAAGCCACAGCCACCTCAGGAATGGCATCCAGCGCTTCCCTGCCAGGCAAGATGCCGAAGGAAATGAGGGATAATTCCCTTAATTAACGATATAATGGAACGACCCAGAACGTCCCCATTAAAGAAGGAATTTCGCACGCTCCAACTTGACCAAATCCACGTCCAGCTTCCAGAAGAGCCAGGAATGGAGGGAACAACCCCTATCCAGGGAAAGCAGAGCAGCTCCAGGACACACGAAGGATGGGGAGAGGTGGCCACGAGCTGAGCTTCCAACTGCCCTCCCCTTTTTCGGGAGGACAATGGAAACAATTCCCCGGAACAATTCCGAGATGCGTGCCGCTCCCGGAGCTGGAAGGACACTTGATTCGAGCCATGTGCGGGAAGGGAACGCTCTGAGAGCCGGGTGAGAGAAATTCCAGCCCGTCCAAGCTGGGGAGCGTTAAGGCAGGGATGAATCATCCTCCCAGGACCGTAAACAAGGGCGCTCGGAGCCAAGCGGGAATGGCGACGGAGCCGGACACGCGGCCCCGGCTCTGGAACGCTCACGGGGAGAACGGCGGGAAAAGTGTCAGGATCGGGGGGACAGGAATGGGAGGACACGGGAATGGGAGGATGGGGATGGAGAGCAACCATGAAGGTTCTGCTGTGGCTCTGTGGAGTGTCCCAGCACATCTGGACACACCAGGGGGACAGGACAGGGACACACCGGGGGGACAGGGACACACCGAGGGGACATGGACACACTGAGGGGACAGGGACACACTGAGGGGACAGGGACACACCGAGGGGACAGGGACACACTGAGGGGACAGGGACACACCGAGGGGACAGGACAGGGACACACCGAGGGGACAGGGACACACCAAGGGGACAGGACAGGGACACACCAAGGGGACAGGGACACACCGAGGGGACAGGACAGGGACACACCGAGGGGACAGGGACACACCGAGGGGACAGGACAGGGACACACCGGGGGGACAGGACAGGGACACACCAGAGTGGGATCAGATGTGGGGTCTGGGACAGGGAACAGGGACACACCAGGAGGGACAGAGCAGGATCGGGGGTTTGGAATGAGGGACAGAGCTCAGGGGGGTTGGCTGTGGGGTTTGGAGGGGGACAGAGCTCAGGGGAATCAGATGTGGGGTCTGGAATGAGGGACAGAGCTCAGGGGGATCAGATGTGGGGTCTGGAATGAGGGACAGAGCTCAGGGGGATCAGATGTGGGGTCTGGAATGAGGGACAGAGCTCAGGGGGATCAGATGTGGGGTCTGGAATGAGGGACAGAGCTCAGGGGAATCAGATGTGGGTCTGGAATGAGGGACAGAGCTCAGGGGGATCAGATGTGGGGTTTGGAATGAGGGACAGAGCTCAGGGGAATCAGATGTGGGTCTGGAATGAGGGACAGAGCTCAGGGGGATCGGCTGTGGGGCTCTGGGGCACTCCCAGCCTGAGCTGACGTGCAGCTCTGAGTTTTCCCAGGGTGTGAAACCACAGCGATGTCTCCTTCACTGGGAACTCAGCTGGGAAGGAAATTCCAAACCCAAAACCCACCGGGCAGGCAAATCCCACTCCGAAAACCCCGGCAGAAAATGCCGTGCTGGACAAAGCACCCCGGCTGTGTGGGGTGCAGTGCCAGCATGGCTGGATTCATCTCAGAGGGCTTTTCCAACCCAAAATCCAGTTTCTAATTCCATGAACCCTCCCATCCCTGAATCAAACAGCATCACAAGGAGAGCAGCTCCAGAACAAGGGAAAACCAGAGACAGAGTGTCCTAATCCTCATTTTCCAGGAATGCTGCTTTTCCGAGGAGCACGGGCTGACCCTGAGCACTCACCAAGGAAAAAATTCCCTTTTCCAGCGGCCACCTGCGCTGGGAAAGGGGGAAATGCCCTCGGCAAGACCCAGCTGCACTAAAAGTGACCCTCGAGACTCCCCAGGCAGCAAATCCAAGGATTTTGCTCCTTTTCCTTCCCCAGTCTGCAGGAAGGAGCAGCCAACAGTGCTGTGAATCCCGGGGAATTCCCTGGGTGCTCCCAGCTGAGCCTTCATCCCCATCCCATGGGAATCATCACAGTGCACCTGGGGACCATTCCCACCCTCCTCCTCCTCCTCCCCTCATTTCTCCATTCCCAATAAATCACTGCATTCCTGTCAGGAAACTGAAGGTCACTTTTTTTCTGTAGTGGCAAAGAATTCAGGACAAAGAAAATTTCAATTTTTAACCGAGAGTTTGGGGGAGAGAAATCACTCGAAGCCAGTGAACAACACAATTAATGACCATGGTTAATTAATGACAGCACAGGGAAAAGTGGGGAAATCATGAACATTTACCTGCAAACTCCTCAGCCAAAAACCAAAGGGATTTTTCCCTCCTCAATTCCCTGTTTCTGGATGAGGGAACAGGATCTGAGCGATGCCAGAGTCAGACCTCAGCTCCCTCCAGAACCATCTCATTCCACGTTTATTCCATTTCTCCCGATTTTTAAGAAGGATTTCCAAGCTTTTCCTTCTACAGGGAATCTCAGCTCCCGGGAAAGATGATCCCAAGGGGAACATCCTAATCCCTAAGGCACACATTGGGAAAATGCTTTGTAACATTTGTGTGGAATTAAGGACCAAAAGGAGATGGTGGCACCAGGTGGGACAAAGGATTCCTGTTTCTCCAGGTGGGATTGCTCCAGCTTCCCAAAATCCAGCACCCAGCTGCTGTGCCAGATGTGCCTTCAACACCTCAGACCTCCCCACAGCCCCAAAATCCCCGGCACAGCAGCTGCCCAAGGCAGGGGACAGCTGGAATCCTGCCGGAAGGAGCAGCTGGATGGGGTCTCCAAAGGACCCCGGGAATAGGGATAGGGATATAGGGATATAGGGATACAGGGATACAGGGATACAGAGATATAGGGATACAGGGATATAGGGATACAGGGATACAGGGATATAGGATTATAGGGATATAGGGATACAGGGATACAGGGATACAGGGATACAGGGATATAGGATTATAGGGATATAGGGATACAGGGATATAGGGATATAGGGATACAGGGATATAGGGATACAGGGATACAGAGATATAGGGATACAGGGATATAGGGATACAGGGATACAGGAATATAGGGACATAGGAATATAGGGATATAGGGATAAAGGGATATAGGATTATAGGGATATAGGGACATGGGGATATAGGGATACAGGCATAAAGGGATATAGGAATATAGGGATACAGGGATATAGGAATACAGGATTATAGGGATATAGGGATATAGGGATATAGGGATATAGGGATATAGGGATATAGGGATATAGGGATATAGGGATATAGGGATATAGGGATATAGGGATATAGGGATATAGGGATATAGGGATATAGGGATATAGGGATATAGGGATATAGGGATAGGAATAAAAAGGTCTTGGAGGAGCTTGGGTCTCCCAAGGACCCTGGGAATGGGCAGGAATAGGAACAAGAATAAAAATACAGGAATAAAGATACAGGAATAGGAATAAAGAAATAGGCATAGGCATAGGAATAGGAACAGGAATAGGGATAAATAAATAGGAATAAAAAGGCCTCGGAGGAGCTTGGGTCTCCCAAAGACCCTGGGAATGGGCAGGAATAGGAACAGGAATAAAGAAATAGGAAAAAAGATACAGAAATAAAAATACTGAAATAGGAATAAAGAAATAAGAATAGGAATAAATAAATAGGAATGGGAATAAAGAAATAGGAATAGGAGAAGGAATAGGAATAAAACAGTCTTGGCTGAGTTTGGGTCTCCCAAGGACCCTAGGAATGGCAGAAATAAGAATGAATAAATAAATAGAAACAGGAATAAATAAATAGTAATAGGAATAAATAAATAGAAATAGGTAAAAATAAATAGAAATAGGAATAGGGATAAATAAGAAGGAATAGGGATAAATAAGGAGGAACAAAAAGTTCTTGGCTGAGCTTGGGTCTCCCAAGGACCCCAGGAATGGGCAGGAATAGGGATAAACAAATAAATAGGAATAAAAAGCCTTGGCTGAGCTTTTCCAATCCTTCCACATCCCCAGGTCGGTGCTTGGGCTCTGTTCCTCACACAGCTCGACTCCTTTCTCTCTTAATTGCCTTCATCTAATTAAAGAGGCTCATTAGCCCAGTTTTCACTCTCATTAAACCTGGCCTTTTTCCTCTCATCACGCTTTTGGGATGTTATTTTTAGAGGGTTTGGGCAGTTTCACCTCTGGGAAATCAAGGGCTGCTCCCAGGGTGCCTTGAAGGGCAAGGCCATGCCTTAAGGAAAGGGAATCCAGGGAATTCCAGGCTGGATAAAACATCCTGGGATGCAGCAGCAACTCCTGAGTACCCCAAAGCAAAATGGGAGCTGTTTTGAAATAAAGCATTTATTATTCCCTGTTGGGGCTTCCAGTTTGTGTGAAACCAGGCTGTTCCCTGAGGAGATTTTGGAATTAAACGGGAAACATCAGGATCTGGATGGATCCAAGGATTTTCCATGGCACCAGAGCCTTCCTGGGGGTCCTGCAGGGACCTGACAGGAAACCAAAGCCCCTGGAGCAGGGAGAGGGGGAACAGACACGGCACGGGAGGAATTGGATCCAGCCAGGGGGGAAAAGCCATCAAGGACAGCCCCAAAGCAGCAGGGAAAACACAGGAGAGGGGGAAAATCCGGCTGGACCAGCTCGGTATTAGATATAAATATTCTATAAAAATCGCATTTGGGGGCTGAAGCCTATGGATCCATCCAGAATCCACTTCCAGGGGTTCCCTCTTCCCTTTGGAAATTTCCCATTTTTCCCCTCTCCAAACTCTCCCAGGCACTGCCCCAGCCCAGGCTGAATAAAAGAGGATTTTTCACAGCATTCCCTTTTTGCTGAGCCTCTCCTGGAAAACTCCCACCCTTGGGATTCGGGATACAAAGTCTGGTGCTCGGAATCCCCCAGATTTGGAGAGGGGTAAAATGGGATTCCAGGGGCACAGGGACTGTCCCAGGATCGTGCTGCCAAGGGAGAATCAGGCACCTGCACCACACCCACCATCTCAAAATTCCCCTGCACAATCCCCTCACTCCTTAAATGGGAACCTCTGCTCCTGAAATTCCGGAACATCGGGATCTGCGCAGCTGCTCCAGCTCAAACAAGGAGAAATTGGGAAAGAGCAGCTCAGAGCCTCACTGAAAGGGGGAGTTTGGTCAAAAAACCTCCCACCCACCAAAAACCACTTTGCTCCAAGCCCAGAGGTTCCAACCAGAAAACCGGGATCACAAAGCAGCATTTTCTTGGGATCAGCAATCCCGAATTTCCCTTGCGGTGCAAATCCCGTTCCCATCCCTTCCTCGACCTCAGCAGGACACAACGTGCTGCAGGGGTTGGAATCAGAGAGGAAGGGCAGCGATTGGGCTGTTCCCGTGTTGTATTTTATATGAATTTATAATTAAAGCTAATTGCAAGGGCTGGAGGGAGAAGGAGGGGCAGAATCTGGGATGTTTGTGCAGGATTTGGGAACGTCCTACAGCAACCGGCAGCCTCTGCTCGGGATCACCAAAGGCCTCTGCAAGGCCTCATGGAGGATTGAACCAACTGTAAACCACGGTAATTAACTGTAAACCACAGTAATTAACTGTAAACCACAGCCATTACCTGTAAACCACAGCCATTACCTGTAAACCACAGCCATTACCTGTAAACCATGGTCACTAACTGTAATTTACAGTCATTAACTGTAATTTACGGTAATTAACTGTAAACCACGGTCATTAAGTGTATACCACAGTAATTAACTGTAAACCACAGTCATTAAGTGTAAACCACAGTCATTAAGTGTAAACCACGGCCATTACCTGTACACCACAGTCATTAACTGTAAACCACTGTCATGAACTGTAAACCACTGTCATGAACTGTAAACCACTGTCATGAACTGTAAACCACAGTAATTAACTGTAAACCACGGTCATTAACTGTAAACCACGGCCATTACCTGTAAACCACGGCCATTACCTGTAAACCACAGTAATTAACTGTAAACCACAGTAATTAACTGTAAACCACTGTCATGAACTGTAAACCACAGTCATTAACTGTAAACCACAGTCATTAACTGTAAACCACAGTCATTAACTGTAAACCACGGCCATTACCTGTAAACCATGGTCACTAACTGTAATTTACAGTCATTAACTGTAATTTACGGTAATTAACTGTAAACCACGGTCATTAAGTGTATACCACAGTAATTAACTGTAAACCACAGTCATTAAGTGTAAACCACAGTCATTAAGTGTAAACCACGGCCATTACCTGTACACCACAGTAATTAACTGTAAACCACTGTCATGAACTGTAAACCACTGTCATGAACTGTAAACCACAGTAATTAACTGTAAACCACTCTCATTAACTGTAAACCACTGTCATTAACTGTAAACCACTGTCATTAACTGTAAACCACGGCCATTACCTGTAAACCACAGTAATTAACTGTAAACCACAGTAATTAACTGTAAACCACTGTCATGAACTGTAAACCACAGCCATTACCTGTAAACCACAGCCATTACCTGTAAACCACAGCCATTACCTGTAAACCATGGTCACTAACTGTAATTTACAGTCATTAACTGTAATTTACGGTAATTAACTGTAAACCACGGTCATTAAGTGTATACCACAGTAATTAACTGTAAACCACAGTCATTAAGTGTAAACCACAGTCATTAAGTGTAAACCACGGCCATTACCTGTACACCACAGTAATTAACTGTAAACCACTGTCATGAACTGTAAACCACTGTCATGAACTGTAAACCACAGTAATTAACTGTAAACCACTGTCATGAACTGTAAACCACTGTCATGAACTGTAAACCACTGTCATGAACTGTAAACCACGGTCATTAACTGTAAACCACGGTCATTAACTGTAAACCACGGCCATTAACTGTAAACCACAGTAATTAACTGTAAACCACAGTAATTAACTGTAAACCACTGTCATGAACTGTAAACCACTGTCATGAACTGTAAACCACTGTCATGAACTGTAAACCACAGTCATTAACTGTAAACCACAGTCATTAACTGTAAACCACAGCCATTACCTGTAAACCATGGTCACTAACTGTAATTTACAGTCATTAACTGTAATTTACAGTAATTAACTGTAAACCACGGTCATTAAGTGTATACCACAGTAATTAACTGTAAACCACAGTCATTAAGTGTAAACCACAGTCATTAAGTGTAAACCACGGCAATTACCGGTACACCACAGTAATTAACTGTAAACCACTGTCATGAACTGTAAACCACGGCCATTAACTGTAAACCACAGTCATTAATTGCAAATAATGGTCACTAAGTGTAAACCATGGTCATTAAGTGTATACCACAGTAATTAACTGTAAACCACGGTCATTAAGTGTAAACCACAGTCATTAAGTGTAAACCACGGCCATTACCTGTACACCACAGTAATTAACTGTAAACCACAGTAATTAACTGTAAACCACGGTCATGAACTGTAAACCACGGCCATTAACTGTAAACCACAGTCATTAATTGTAAATAACAGTCACTAAGTGTAAACCACGGTCATTAAGTGTAAACCACGGTCATTAAGTGTAAACCACGGTCATTAAGTGTAAACCACGGCCATTACCTGTAAACCACAGAAATTAACTGTAAACCACTGTCATGAACTGTAAACCACGCTCATTGAGTGTAAACCACAGACATTAACTGTAAATCACAGTCATTAACTGTAAACCACAGTAATTAACTGTAAACCACGGTCATTAACTGTAAACCACGGTCATTAACTGAAAACCACGGTCATTAACTGAAAACCACAGTAATTAACTGTAAACTACTGTCATGAACTGTAAACCACGGCCATTAACTGTAAACCACAGTCTTTAATTGTAAATAATGGTCACTAAGTGTAAACCACGGTCATTAAGTGCAAACCACGGTCATTAACTGTAAACCACGGCCATTACCTGTAAACCACAGTAATTAACTGTAAACCACAGTAATTAACTGTAAACCACAGTAATTAACTGTAAACCACGCTCATTAAGTGTAAACCACGCTCATTAAGTGTAAACCACGCTCATTAATTGTAAACCACGCTCATTAACTGAAAACCACCGTCATTAACTGAAAACCACCGTCATTAACTGAAAACCACCGTCATTAACTGAAAACCACCGTCATTAACTGAAAACCACCGTCATTAACTGAAAACCACGGTAATTAACTGTAAACCACAGTCATTAACTGTAAACCACAGTAATTAACTGTAAACCACAGTAATTAACTGTAAACCACGGTCATTAACTGTAAACCACGGTCATTAACTGTAAACCACGGTCATTAACTGTAAACCACAGTCATTAACTGTAAACCACGGCCATTAACTGTAAACCACAGTCATTAACTGTAAACCACGGCCATTAACTGTAAACCACGGTCATTTCCTGTAAACCACAGTCATTAACTGTAAACCACGGCCATTAACTGTAAACCACGGTCATTTCCTGTAAACCACGGTCATTTCCTGTAAACCACAGTCATTAACTGTAAACCACTGTCATGAACTGTAAATAATTGCAATTACCTGTAAACCATGGCAATTAATTGTAAATAATGGTAATTAATTGTAACTCACAGCCATTACCTGTAACCAATGGCCATTACCTGTAAACCACAGCAATTAATTGTAAACCATGGTAATTAACTGTAAATCATTGCCATTAATTGTAAATCATGGCCATTAACTGTAAATCATGGCAATTAATTGAAAGCCATGGCAATTAATTTTAACTCATGGCAATTCATGACAATTACTTGTAAATAATGGCAATTAATTACAAGCCACGGCAATTAATTGTAAATCATGGCAATTAATTACAAGCCACGGCAATTAATTGCTTGAATAAATCAGCACATGGCATTAACCAGGCCAGGGATCAACGGGGAAAAGGAGACTGGATCATCCTTTCCAAAGCAGCGTTATTCTGATATTCCCAATATCCCCGACATTCCCGATATCCCCATTCCCTGCGTTTCCCGCAGCAGGCACATCCCAAGGAATCTCGCTGCATCCTTCAGCCAAGTCCTTTCGTTTCCCAATTTCCTTTGCTCATCCCGGGAATGCCCCAGCCAAGCCACGATCCCGGATTTTGCCACTGGATGGCACCAGAGGAAATCCTAATTTTTCCAGTTCAGATTCAGAACCCGGGGAAAGCAAAATCCAAACGCCAAAGGCAAGAGCCCGTGGCCAAGGTCTGCGCAAGGAAAATGTGGATTTGTTGGAATAAACCCAGAGGAAGCCCCGGAGCTGCTCCAGGGCTGGAGCCCCTCTGCTCTGGAGCCAGGCTGGGAGAGCTGGGAATGTTCCCCTGGAGAAGGGCAAAATGCAGGGAATGCTGAGAGTCCCTGCAGGGGCTCCAGGAGAGCTGGAGAGGGACTGGGGCCAAGGGCTGCAGGGACAGGAGCCAGGGAATGGCTTCCACTGGGAAAGGGGAGATTGGGCTGGGATCTTGGCAAGGAATTCCTGCCTGGGCTGCAATTCCCAGATTTGCTGGGTCTGCCCCTGGATCCCTGGGAATATCCTGGACATTGGGGTTTGGATCCAGCTGGGACAGTGGGAGCTGTCCCTGCCATGGATGGGGGGGCTCTGGGTGGGATTTAGGGTCCCTTCCCACCCAGCCCATTCCATGACTCCATGACAAAACCACAAGGAAATCAATCACTGTCTCCACGATGGATATTCCTGCATCCAAACTGTGCCGAAGAGACCACGAGTCCCGTCCTTCCCTGCTCCAGGCACAGCATTCCATGGCCCTCACAGCTGAGGTCCCAGCACCCCAAAGCCCCCTGGGGACAAAGGAACCCAAATCCCAAACCCCCAAAGGCAGGAATCCCTCTCCAGACACACTCTGGATCCCTGGGATGGGCTGGGAAGGACAGCAGGATGGAACAGCAGGGGCTGGATCATCCCCAAGGCTTCATTCCATGGAAATCCCAGCCCAACCCAAGACAAATCCCAATCCCAGCCCTTCCCAGGGCACAGCCAATCCCTAATCCAATTAAAACCACCCAGAGTTAATCCAGACCCAGCACTTGCCAAAATCCTGGATTATCCCGAACCTCCTCAGGCACCCAGAGCAGCCCCAGGAAGCCGAAATGGCACAGAAATCCAGGGATAGGGCTCAGCCCCGGGATATAAATCCATGTGGATGGAGAAGGAATTCCTTCCCTCCTCCAGAAGCTCTCGCACAGCACTTTGGAAAACTCCCCTGGCACTGCCAGCCTGGATTATCCATGGCTCACCTGCTGCTCCACAGGGAACCAAAGGAATTCCTGCTTTTCCTGGGCATCCCTGCCAGCAGACAAAAATCCCACATCCAGCCCTCAGCAGGACACAGCCATAAGGAGAATCCCTGGGAGCCACATCCACGTTTATCCCTGCTTCCCACAAACCACCTCTTAATTGGGAGCAATTCCCAGCCTGGACCGGCCACAAACCAGGGCCAAAGTGGAATTGGAATAATTCAAAGCCAGGTCTGAGTGTCTTTAAACGCCAGGATCTGATCCAGTTGTGCCAATTATCCAAGAAAAAAGTATTTCCTCATTGCCAACAGCATCCAAGAGGATTTGAATTCCAATTTATCCCGGCTGTTATTAGCACAGACAGCCACGCCGTGGGAAACCCTCAGGAAAAGCCCCTGTGGAAAATTCCCAGCACAAATCCAAAGGGAGCTCGTCCTCGGTGTGGGAATGGCCACAGCCTCCATCTCCAGGGAATCCCAAATCCTCTCAAAACAGCAGCAAACCCCAAAAACCAAAGGAGTTTTCCCACAGGGAGCTGCTGAGTGCTGCTCTGTCCCTGGAGGATTTGCTCATCCAGGGATTGGGAATGCTCTGACTGCTCTGGAAGGATTTGGGGATGAAGAATTAAAAATAAATTATATCAAGGATAATTTGGGGCATTTTTAGAGCCTGGGATGGGCTTGGTTGGTTGGAAGGTTCAGTCCCAGGCTGAGTTATTTAAGAGCAGGAACTGATCCCTGAGGTCCCTTCCAAGTCAGAATATCCCAGGATCTGGGAATAAATAGGAAATATCCCCCAGTATCCACAGGCAGGGAATGCTGGGTTCAAACAGGGAAGTGTTTACATGACTTAAATCATTGATGGAATCCTGCATTGGATCCATGGTATCATGGAATGGGTTGGTAGGGACCTTAAATCCCATCCATTCCCACCCCATCCATGGCAGGGACAGCTCCCACTGTCCCAGCTGGATCCAATCCCAATGTCCAGGATATTCCCAGGGATCCAGGGGCAGCCCCAGCAAATCTGGGAATTGCAGCCCAGGCAGGAATTCCTTGCCAAGATCCCAGCCCAATCTCCCCTTTCCCAGTGGAAGCCATTCCCTGGCTCCTGTCCCTGCAGCCCTTGGCCCCAGTCCCTCTCCAGCTCTCCTGGAGCCCCTGCAGGGACTCTCAGCATTCCCTGCATTTTGCCCTTCTCCAGGGGAACATTCCCAGCTCTCCCAGCCTGGCTCCAGAGCAGAGGGGCTCCAGCCCTGGAGCAGCTCCGGGGCCTCCTCTGGACTCTCTCCAGCAGCTCCACGTCCTCCTGCTCTTGGCCCCGGGGCTGGGGCAGCTCTGCAGGTGGGGCCTCACCTGAGGGGCTCCGGGACACAATTCCCACCTTTCCTTTGGGATCAGCCCAGCCTGGGCCATTCCAGCCTCATCCATCCCAAATCCTCCTCCCAGGGCTGTTCCTGTGAGCTCCTGTGGAAGGAAGGGATCATTTCACCCCCACAGGCAGAGCTTTGAGCTCTCCCAGCCCCAGCAGCTCCAGCTCCCTTTCCCCAAACACAGACCTGGAATCAGAGACCTCCCCAAACAAATCCCAACAAATCCATGGATTCAGCAGCACTGTTTGCTCCCCACTGCTGTGAGCCAAGACCCCAAACCACCCCTGGCTGTTCCCAAACTCCAGCAGCTCGGTTTGGAGCTCATTTCATGGAACAGCCCTAAAACCCCACAGCTCCTGGGCACGGGAACATCAGCATTCCCGACAGAGGGGAAGCAGCTCTCCGGGATTCCTGGAGAGCCGTCACTCCCAGCTCCCGTTCCCGAGGACAGGAAGCTGAGGATGCTGTGTCCAGCTGATAGCGCACCAGGAATTTTCAAAAGGAACATCTCCTGCCTCAGGCCTGCAGCCAATTCCCTTCAAAGCCCTCGGGATCCCCACAGGGAAAATTAAGGAAAAATTAAAATAAAAATAATTCAACAACACATGGAAAACAAAGGAATTCTGCACGGAATTTGTGTCCTCCAGCCTCGACCCCTCCGGCAGAGCCGAGCTCCTGAAGCTCCTCCTCAGCCCTGGAATTCTCTGGAGCTGCTCCTTATCTCCAGATCCAGGCGTTTCCAGCCATGAAAACCTCAAACAGAGAGCAGGGAGAACCATCCTGAATCCATCCAGGAATTCCTGCTCCAGCTCCAAAGGCACACACAGCTCATTTCATGGGATTTAAACTGGTCTGGAATTCTGGTTCCAGCCAGGAAAAGTGGGAGGTGAGAGGTGCTGGAGAACTGGGATCTGCTCTGCACCCTCCATGCGTTTGCGTCAGGGACACTTTGGGATCCGAGGGAATTCCCTGTGGATATCCCAGCATCCAAGAGAAGGGAATTTTGCCACAATCACATCATCAGGAAATGACCCCTCTCATCCCAGGGTTTTCCCCCAAAATGAGCTTCCAAATCCACCTCCAAGCAAAGGCGGCCACAAACCTTTGGAATTCATTCCCCAAACTCCATCCTACATGGAGAGAATTCCACAAACCTTTGGAATTCATTCCCCAAACTCCATCCTACATGGAGAGAATTCCACAAACCTTTGGAATTCATTCCCCAAACTCCATCCTACATGGAGAGAATTCCACAAACCTTTGGAATTCACTCCCCAAACTCCATCCTACATGGAGAGAATTCCACAAACCTTTGGAATTCATTCCCCAAACTCCATCCTACATGGAGAGAATTCCACAAACCTCTGGAATTCACTCCCCAAACTCCATCCTACATGGAGAGAATTCCACAAACCTTTGGAATTCATTCCCCAAACTCCATCCTACATGGAGAGAATTCCACAAACCTCTGGAATTCACTCCCCAAACTCCATCCTACATGGAGGGAATTCCACAAACCTCTGGAATTCACTCCCCAAACCCCATCCTACATGGAGAGAATTCCACAAACCTTTGGAATTCACTCCCCAAACTCCATCCTACATGGAGAGAATTCCATAAACCTCTGGAATTCACTCCCCAAACTCCATCCTACATGGAGGGAATTCCACAAACCTTTGGAATTCATTCCCCAAACTCCATCCTACATGGAGAGAATTCCACAAACCTCTGGAATTCACTCCCCAAACTCCATCCTACATTGAGGGAATTCCACAAACCTCTGGAATTCACTCCCCAAGCCCCATCCCACGTGGAGATGAAGGAGCCCATTCCCATCTCCCATCGGTTCACGCCTCTGGCCCGTCACACACGGTGCCCTTCAGAGCAATTCCGCTGCTTTTCCTGCCAGGAAAAAATAAACTCCCGACTTTTCCTGTTTGGGAAGTGGGCAGAAGGAAAAACACGGCAGGACGCTGCTTCCAGTTGGAAAAAAACCTGAACAAAGCCCGGCCCCCGGCACAGGATGTGTAAAAATAGGGCAGCTGATAGGATCGGGACGCTGAGCATTCCCGAGTGCCATTCCCAGGAATGCCCTGGGAACGCCTTGGAGCCGGGAAAAAGGGATTTAAGGAACAGCTCCGAGCTTTGGAAGGGCACAGGGGGATGAAATCAGCGATGCCAGGCAAGGAGGAAGTGATTCCAGCGGTACAATTATCACCACTGGTGAAGGATCCAGGGGGAAATTCCAGCACATTCCAGGGCCTGGAGGGGCTCCAGGAGAGCTGGAGAGGGACTGGGGCCAAGGGCTGCAGGGACAGGAGCCAGGGAATGGCTTCCACTGGGAAAGGGGAGATTGGGCTGGGATCTTGGCAAGGAATTCCTGCCTGGGCTGCAATTCCCAGATTTGCTGGGGCTGCCCCTGGATCCCTGGGATAACGGGAGCTGTCCCTGCCCGTGCATGGGCTGGGATTTAAGGTCTCTTCCCACCCAAACATTCCATGAATCCATGATCCACATCCAGCCCCCAGCAGCAAACCCGGGCAGCTCCTGGGTTCATCCATCCCTGGATCCTCCCTCGGCAGCTCCAGGGAACGGACACAGATCCCATCCCTCGGGATCCACTTTGGGGATTTGCCTGAAATCCAGGCAGAATTCCTGGCTCAGGAATTCCCTGTCCAGGAGCTGCTGGGAAAACCCAGGCCAGGAGCAGCCAGGAGAGCTCGGGAGGAGAGCAGGAGTGGGAAAACAGCGGGGAAACAACAGCGGGGAAACAACAGCGGGGAAACAACAGCGGGGAAACAACAGCGGGGAAAACAACAGCGGGGAAAACAACAGCGGGGAAAACAACAGCGGGGAAAACAACAGCGGGGAAAACAACAGCGGGGAAAACAACAGCGGGGAAAACAACAGCGGGGAAAACAACAGCGGGGAAAACAACAGCGGGGAAAACAACAGCGGGGAAAACAACAGCGGGGAAAACAACAGCGGGGAAACAACAGCGGGGAAACAACAGCGGGGAAACAACAGCGGGGAAACAACAGCGGGGAAAACAACAGCGGGGAAAACAACAGCGGGGAAACAACAGCGGGGAAAACAACAGCGGGGAAAACAACAGCGGGGAAACAACAGCGGGGAAACAACGGGGCCAGGGCAGAGGCCACAGCGCCGAGGGCCCCAAACATGGAATTCTTGAATTGGGATTTTCCATCTTCCAAAAAAATTCCTGGTTTTTATCCTTGATGTGGCTTTTCCCTGTGATGTGCCCTGTATATTTATATTTTTATATTGCTGTGTGGAGGATACAGCTCTGACATTTATTTGCATATTATTAATATTATATTAACAGAATAATAATAAAATATTCATATAATATTGGTGTGTATAGCATAAATCTCTATGATCTTCATTATATTATATTATTATATTAATAAATATTAATAGAATACTGCTGTGTATCTCTTTTATAATTTACTTGCATATTATTAATATTATCCTAATAATAACAAAATATTAATATAATACTGATTTGTATAGCAGATATTGCTATCATTTAATTGCATATTAATATTATATTAATATTAACATAATAATTAAATATTAATATAATACTGCTGTGTGTATCTCTATCATTTACTTGTATATTATTAATCCTATCAGAATAATAATATTAATATAATACTCCTGTGTATAGCATAGATCTCTATAATTTCCATTATATTATATTATATTAATATAATACTGCTGTGTACATCTCTTTTATAATTTACTTGCATATTATTAATATTATCCTAATAATAATAAAATATTAATATAATACTGCTTTGTATAGCAGATATCTCTATCATTTAATTGCATATTATTATTATATTAACATAATAATAAAATATTAATATAATACTGCTGTGTACATCTCTTTTATAATTTACTTGCATATTATTAATATTATCCTAATAATAATAAAATATTAATATAATACTGCTGTGTATAGCAGATATCTCTATCATTTAATTGCATATTATTATTATATTAACATAATAATAAAATATTAATATAATACTGCTGTGTACATCTCTTATAATTTACTTGCATATTATTAATATTATCCTAATAATAATAAAATATTAATATAATACTGCTGTGTATAGCAGATGTCTCTATCATTTAATTGCATATTATTCAGGTGAAACTGAATCCCACATTCCCAACGGGAATCTGGGAATGTCCAGGTGGGACTGAATCCAACAATCCCAACGGGAATCTGGGAATGTCCCCATGGGGAGAATCCCAGGATCCAGCTCCTGGCCCTGCAGGAAGAGCCCAAAAATCCCATCCCTGAAGCATTCCTGGAGCTCTGGCTGCCTCGGGAATGGGATCATTCCCTGGATTCCCGGGAATCCAGCACGGAGCCGGTCCCAAATGTGGAATGGTTTGTGTGCCATGGACAGGAGAGTCATTCCAGGGAATCCCAGGAGATGCTGGAAGCACAGAAATCCCCCCGGAGAGAGGCAGTGGGGAGAGCAGGACCTGCCAGAATCCATGGAATGGTTTGGATAGGAGGGACCTTAAATCCCACCCCACCCATGGGACAGCTCCGTTATCCCAGCTGGATCCAAGCCCAATGTCCAACCTGGCCCTGGGGGCATTCCCAGGGATCAGCCCCAGCAAATCTGGGAATTGCAGCCCAGGCAGGAATTCCTTGCCAAGATCCCAGCCCAATCTCCCCTTTCCCAGTGGAAGCCATTCCCTGCCTGGAGCTGCTCCACACTTCCAGAAACTTCTCCTGCTTTGGAGCTCCTCACTGCTCCTCACAAGAGGGAAAATCCCTTCCCAGCCTCATCCTTTCCCTTTCCGTTCCTTTGGAATGGCCACGAGGGGAAAAAAAAAAGAGAAGAAACCAACACTTGGCTTCTGAGTGAAGATTTTATGGGAAAAGCTGGGAAATCTCTTCCCACCGCTGACGGATTGGAAGGAGGAGAATTCCTTTGCTCTTTTTGTGAAGCACAAAGCAAAGGCAGAGCTGAGCCCTGGCCTGGATTCACATCCCACAGAATTCCTGGTGGGAGATTCCCTGTCCTGGCAGAGCTCGGAGCTGGATTTAAGCTCCTTTCCAGCCCAATCCATCGGGGAGTGCAAGAAACAAAATCCCCTCTGCAGGAACCGGAGCTTTCCTTCGCTTCCTGAGCGTTACAATCCCAAAAATACCCAAAAAGCGGGAATGGCACCGGCCTCACCCTCGGCTCCCTGAGCATTCCCTCCCCTGCTGCTCCCTCGGTGATCCCGTTATTCCCACTTTATTTAGATCCATATTTCTATATCCCTGCTTTTCCCAGCCACCAGGGATTTGGAAGCGGAGGAAATTCCAGCTACAGGCACATGGTGCATCCTCACCCAGGGCATTCCCAACAAATCCCAGCTGGAAAAGGTCCACGAGGAACAACAAATTCAACTCCTGACCCCGCCCAGGATGAATCCAAGGATCCCACCCTGTCCCCGAGAGCTTTGTCCAAATAAATCTTCACAAGGACCCAAGGATTTATTAACGGAGCTTCTTTGGGAAACACAGCCGCAGGAAATCCTGTGCATGCTGATTTTCCAAGGAATTCTGGGGGTGGGAGCTCCTGGAGGAGGACACGGCCACCAGAAGGGTCACCCCAAGCCGGCCTGGCCAGGGAGGGGACAAGGGACAGCTCTGGTGGCTCCAGAGCCCTTGTGGTGGCTCCTGCAGCCCCCAGGGAGCGGCTCGGGAAGGTTGGGAAGCGGCTCCCTGGAATTGCGGAATCCTAAAGGATGGAAAAGACCTCAAAGCTCCTCCAGGCCAACCCTGAACTCAGCAGCGCCAGGGCCAGCACTGCCACACTGTCCCCGAGTGTCACATCTGTCCCCGAGTGTCACATCTGTCCCTGAGGGCCACATCCAAGGGCTCTGAAACCCCCCAGGGATGGGGACTCCACCCCAGCCTTTTCCAGGAAGGAATTTCCCCAATATCCACCCTGAGCCTCCTCTGGCTTGAGGCTGTTCCCTCTCCTCCTGCTGTTCCCTGGGAGCAGATCCCAACTCCCACCTGGCTCCAAACTTCCAGGGACTTGTGCAGAGCCAGAAATTCCCCCTGAGCCTCCTTTGCTCCAGCCTGAGCCCCTTCCCAGCTCCCTCAGGAATTCTCCAGCCCCTTCCCAGCTCCCTCAGGAATTCTCCAGCCCCTTCCCAGCTCCCTCAGGAATTCTCCAGCCCCTTCCCAGCTCCCTCAGGAATTCTCCAGCCCCTTCCCAGCTCCCTCAGGAATTCTCCAGCCCCTTCCCAGCTCCCTCAGGAATTCTCCAGCCCCTTCCCAGCTCCCTCAGGAATTCTCCAGCCCCTTCCCAGCTCCGTTCCCTTCCCTAGCCACGCTCCAGCCCCTCCAGGGCTCTCCAGGGGCACTGCCCTGGCCCTGCTGTCACCCCAGAGCTGGCAGGGGGTGCCAGGGGTGTCCCAGAAGGACACAGGGACATCCCAGCCCCGGAGACCACCCTGGATTTGGGATGAGCGTCCCAGAGCTGCAGGGCTGCTCCTGCTGAGGGGAGCTCCCGGAGGGAGCAGAGCTGAGCAGCCTCTGCATTCCCAGGGAATTCTGGCTCCTCCAGGAGCCACTTTCCCCATCCCAGTGCCCCAATCCCAATCCCTTCCCAGGAGATGCTCTGGATGAGACACAGGAGCTGTGCCAGGATCCAGGGTCTGGCTCTGCCGCGGGATTTTATTCCCAGGGATAACCCGTGGTGGGAAGCGCCGCTCCTCCACCCTCTGAGGTGATAAAAACCCCCAAACCTCGGGGGGATAAAAACATTCCCAGCCCAGATCCCAGGGAATTTCAGCAGTGCTGGGATCCAACCCTTCCCTACCCAGAACGGGAATTCCAAAGGAGCGGCTCCCGAGCAATTTCTGAGCTCCAGGATAACTCTGGAAAGAGAATTCCAACATCCACCTCCCTCAGCGGGGTTCAACAGCAGCGGGGGACAATTCCAAGGAATAAAAAGCCACAAAAATTCCCACTCTGGAAAGTTTAAGAGGCTGAACTGCGGCTGAGCACACGTGCAAAATTAAAATTCAACAGGAACGGAGCTAATTAGTTAATATCTGAATAATGAGCAATAATGAATAATGAGTAATCTGAATAATTCTCCAAACATCAGGAGCAGGAAAACTGCCAGAACGAGGGAGTGGGAGTTTGCCTTCAACTCCTCGACATGCAAAGCAAAAATAGGAACTTTTAATATTCATTTTTATGGATTAGTTAATTAATATGTAAAAATCACAATAGAGCAAAGGAGATGAGAGATTATCCGGGTGGCATTCCCGCATTTCCTTCGGCAGGAGCTCTGGGAAGGAGCCAGACTCGTTAAACAGGAAGATCTGGACACCCAAATGTTGAAATCATTGTGAAAATTCCATGAGAAAAATAAAAAGCAATGATAACTCAGCTGCTGTAAGCCAGAGATTCCCGGTGCTTTTCCAGGAGGGAGGAACCGAGCAGGATCCGAGGGAAAATCTGATTTAGGAATGGCCAAAGGGAGATCTCAGAGCCTGTGGCTGCAGAATTCTTTATTCTGCTTTTATAAACAGAATGGTTTTATATTTTATATATAAAATATAATATATAAAATATATATTATATAAAAATATGTTGTATATATTTTATATAATATTTTTATATTTTATATATAATATTTTTATGTTTTATATATAATATTTTTATATATTATAAAAATATAACATATATATTATACATGTTATATATATTATATATTTATTGTATACATATTATATATATTATCTATATTCTATATTCTATATTATATATTATATATTATATATTATATCTACATATAATATATAAAATATATATATAATGTATATTATATAGATATTATATATTATATTACACATATATATATATACATATAATACATAAAATATCTATATAATTTATATTTTATGTTTCCAGATTTTTATAAATCCAGAATGGTGAAACTCTCCTTGGCCATGGAGGGAGTGAGGAAAAACTGAACGGAAAAACTCAGCCAGACTCCCCTGGAGCTGTTTGTGCTGCCATGGGGGAATCCCACATTCCCAGCAGGAATCCTGGAGTGTCCCAATGTGGGGAATCCCACATTCCCAATGGGAATCTGGGAATGTCCTCATGGAGGGAATTCCACATTCCTGACAGGAATCCGGGAATGTCCCAATGGGGGTTATCCCACATTCCCAACAGGAATCCTGGAGTGTTCTCATGGAGTGAATCCCACATTCCCAACAGGAATCCAGGAATGTCCTGGTAGGGAGAATCCCACATTCCCAGCAGGAATCCTGGAATGTCCCCATGGGAAGAATCCCACATTCCCAGCAGGAATCCTGGATCACATCACCATCCCTGGACACCCCTCGCCCGTTTCTTGCAGGAAAACAACGCGAGCAGCTCCTGCAGAGGTGTTTCCCTTCTCCAAGGCCTGTTTGGATTCCTCCCCAGGATTTCCCAGGCCAGAGGGAGAGAGCTGTGATCCTGACATTCCTGGGGATGTGGGAAAAGCCGTTCCCAGCCTAAACCTGCTCCTAAACCCTCAGTCCCAGCCTAAACCTGCTCCTGATCCCCTGTGACAGCCTAAACCTGCTCCTGATCCCCTGTGACAGCCTAAACCTGCTCCTAAACCCTCAGTCCCAGCCTAAACCTGCTCCTGATCCTCTGTGACAGCCTAAACCTGCTCCTGACCCCCTGTGACAGCCTAAACCTGCTCCTGACCCCCTGTGACAGCCTAAACCTGCTCCTGACCCTCAGTCCCAGCCTAAACCTGCTCCTGACCCTCAGTCCCAGCCTAAAGCTGCTCCTGACCCTCAGTCCCAGCCTAAAGCTGCTCCTGACCCTCAGTCCCAGCCTAAAGCTGCTCCTGACCCTCAGTCCCAGCCTAAAGCTGCTCCTGACCCTCAGTCCCAGCCTAAAGCTGCTCCTGACCCTCAGTCCCAGCCTAAAGCTGCTCCTGGTCCCCCAGCAGGGTCAGAGGCTGTTGCAGCCCAGAGCTTTTCCCCGTCCTGCCCCAGCTTAGGCCGGGCTCTGGGCCTGTCCTGCTCCAGCTGGATCCTCCCAGGGGTGGCTTTGCTCTCCTTGGGGACACGGATCCGGTGCCCTTTGGGCCATTCCTGGGAGAGAAAGACAAAATTCCCAAAAGCACGGGAAAGAAAGGCAGAGGGGACGGGCTGGGGGCCTGGAAACGCCATCCTGGAGAATCCCAGAGCTCCCACTTTTCCACAACCCCCTGGATTGCTCAGCTCCCCTCAAAATGAAATCCTGCAAAGTCATCCCAACGCAGCAGCAATTCCAGGAAAACACAGAGAACTCCAGGGAAATCTCTCTCCAGCCTTATCAAACCCTCAGCACCGCTCTCACATTCCTGGGAATGTGAAACAATTCCCTGCGCTCCTCCCAATCCCACAAAAACAGGAACTGGGATTTGCCTCTGACGGTGACTCATGAAATTCCACAGAGGAAGGGCTGAGAAAGGGCAGGAAAATCCAGGATGTGAATAATGGAGCAGTGGGAGCTGTTCCCTTTGGATCGCAGGGATGGGAGAAAAGGGGGAATGACAGAATTCCCAGCTCGGAGCTGGCTACGGAACCTCAGCTCTGCTGAGGGGAAAGCATCCGTGAAATCCGGGATAAGCCAAGGATATTCCTTCAGGAAGAGAGAACACACCGAGCCAGACCTGTCTGGATCCTAAATCCCAATTATTTCCCGGGAAAAACTCCTGGGAGAAAAGGAATTCTGGGAATTACAGGGATTCCCAGCTCGGAGCTGTCTGGAGAACCTCAGCACTGGTGAAATTATCCATAAAAAACCTGGGATAATTAAGGATATTCCTTCAGGCACGGATGCCAGAGCTGCACACACTGAGCCAGACCAGCCCAGATCATAAATGTCAATTATTTCCCGGGAAAAACTCCTGGAAGAAAAGGAATTCTGGGAATTACAGGGATTCCCAGCTCAGAGCTGCCTAGAGAGCCTCAGCATCAGTGAAATTATCCATAAAAAACTGGGATAATTAAGGATATCCCTTCAGGCAGAGATAACTCTGCTCCACAAACCCTGAATATTTCCCTGGAGAAATTCCTGATATTTTTTTTTCCTCCCCACCAATAAAAGCCCAGCCTGAGCAGAAGAGAAGGAGAACACAATTCCAGGAGCTGCACTTTAAAATCCACTTCATTCCAGACACACCAAGGGAGACCCAGGAGGGGAAAAACCAGGATTTGGGAATTATTTTAATTTTTTTTATCACAGATTCCCTGTGTGGGTGGCAGGAAAATGGAATGAAAGATCCTTCAAAAACTCCTGGAATGTTTTTATGAGCAGAGCAGGAGGCCCCGTGGGCAGCACTCCCTGTCCAGACAGCCTCTGCTGGGAGCTGATATTCCAGGAATTACTGCCTGGAAAAATGGGATGGGATTGGAGATGGCATTCCCAGAGCTCGGGGTGTAATTCCAGCTGGGAATTCTGCAATAAAGGGATGGGATTGGAGATGGCATTCCCAGAGCTCGGGGTGTAATTCCAGCTGGGAATTCTGGAATAAAGGGATGGGATTGGAGATGGCATTCCCAGAGCTTGGGGTGTAATTCCAGCTGGGAATTCTGCAATAAAGGGATGGGATTGGAGATGGCATTCCCAGAGCTCAGGGTGTTCTCTTTGGGTTTCCTGCTTCTGACAAGAGAGACAGAGACAATCAACATGAAAAAAACATCATAAAACCATCAAAAACAGTGAGGAAAAGAGTTAAGTTTTAGATGGGGAAGAGAGAATAAGGAGATGCTTTATAAGCTGAAATATTTTCCTGTTAAAGCTATGGAGATGGACAGTAGTGTTCTGAAAAAACTCCTTTAATTCATGACAGAGTATATTGGGAGGAGTGGAGTGTTCAAAGTGTGAATTTTGAGTAAAAAGTGGAGTAATTGTGATACAGGGAGGTGCTGGAACAGAGGGAGATAAAGTAATAGTTGAAGATTTGAGGCTTTGGGGGCAATGAGAAAACTTCTGTTTCCAGAGAAGCTCACAGAGACAGATGAACTTTTACCTTTAAATAATTCATCCTTAAAAAATGACATCCCTAAACTCATTTAACCCATAGCACACCTCAGAGTGATGTGAAATGGGAAGAGAAAATCTGATGGCAGATTTCTGGGCAGCTGGCATCGAGAAAATAAGAAACTATAACAGAAATAGTTTTCTTGTGAGAAACTCCATAAATTAACAGAAGAAAACTTCTGTTTCTCTACAAAGGCTGATGAAAAGACTTTAGCAGGAATTGGGGCTGTTTTAAACACCAAAATTCCAAAGTTTTTTGTCTCTGTTGTCATGTGAACAAGGCAATAGTTGAGAAGTGGGGGATAAAAGGGTTTTCTGGAAGTTTATCCTGTTGTTTTTATTCTTGTGGTTTTGTTAATAAACTTTCTTTATTCCTTTTAAGTTTTAAGCCTGTTTTGCTCTTCTTCTAATCCACATCTCACAGCAAGAAATAAATAAGTTTTCTAGTAATTTTTTTTAGTTACTGCCTTAAAACCACGACAAAACCTCAGCCCTTATCCTTGGAGTCTGGAAATTGGGTAAAATCTGGATTTGAGAGCAGTTTTTGCTTGCCTGGGGATGTTTTGCTGTGCTGCTCTGCAGTGTCCTTCAGCACCTGCTGGCTCCAGCTCAGGATTAAATCATTTCTGCATCCTCTCAGCCCCAGCTGGAGGCTCTGGGGAGCTGCTCAAGGCTTTTTCAGCAGAGTTTGGGAAATCCAAGAGGTTTTTAATCAGTGTTGGATGAGCTGGAGCAGCCCGGGGAGCCCACACAGGAGTGCTCAGAGTGTTTTTGCGTCTTCTCTCTGCTTTAAACTCACCTGAAAATCACATCAGGCTGCCAAAATTCTCCCTGAGAGGCTGGAGATGCTTTTCCAGCAGGAATTTCCTCAGTTCCAGCAGGAATTGTTCCTTTCAGAGTGATTTTCCCTGGAGCTCAGTGATCCTGTCCCCACACTTGGACCTTTCCTGGCTTCTCCTGCACTGCCAGGTGTTGGGGAGGCTCAGGATTTCCAGATGATTCCTATTATTCCCTGATTCCTTGGATTTTGTGTCCTCTGGCAATGATTTCCAGGTTATTCTTGTTATTCCCCGCCTGATTCTGTGTTTTTTGTGGCCTCTGGCAATGATTTCCAGGTGATTCTTGTTATTCCCTGCCTGATTCTGTGTTTTTTGTGGCCTCTGGCAATGATTTCCAGGTTATTCTTGTTATTCCCTGCCTGATTCTGTGTTTTTTGTGTCCTCTGGCAATGATTTCCAGGTTATTCTTGTTATTCCCTGCCTGATTCTGTGTTTTTTGTGGCCTCTGGCAATGATTTCCAGGTGATTCTTTTTATTTCTTGCCTGATTTGGTGTTTTTTGTGTCCTCTGGAAACAATTTCCAGGTGATTCTTGTTATTCCCTGTCTGATTCCTTGGATTTTGTGTCCTCTGGCAACGATTTCCAGGTGATTTTTTGTTATTTCTTGCCTGATTCCATATTTTTTGTGCCCCCTGGAAATGATTCCCAGGTGATTCCTGTTATTTGCTGTCTGATTCCATGTTTTTTGTGTCCTCTGGCAATGATTTCCAGGTGATTATTTTTATTTATTCCCTGATTCTGTGGTTTTTGTGTCATCTGGAAACGATTCCCAGGTGATTCCTGTTATTCCCTGCCTGATTCTGTGTTTTTTGTGTACAAAGGAGCTCCTCCCTGCCCCTTCCAGGTGTGTGTTTGTTTTCCAGGCTGTTCCTTGGTGTTTTATCAGCCCTGCCCGAGCTGCTGCTCCCAGCACCGGGCTGGAAAATCAGGAATGCTGGAGCTCAGGTGGGAATTGATCAAAATCCTGGGATTTTGTGCAGGATCAGGGAGAGGTGACATGGAAAATGTGATTTTGTTGGTGTTTTCCATATTCCCTGTTCCAGCATCATTCCCTGCTCAGCTGAGACAGGAGCTCCGTGTCCTCAATCCTTGAGTTTTGGTTTTTTTAGGATTATGGGTCTGGAATGTCCGACAGATCAGGGAATCCTGGAATGGTTTGGATGGGAAGGGATCTGAGGGATGATCCTGTTCCAGCCACTTTCCACTGGCCCAGGGATCCACAGCTTCCCTGGGAATTCCCTGGGAATTCCAGAATTCCACCCTCCCAGCCAGGAATTCTTGGCTCCTGAGCTGGGGCTGATGCTGTGGACAGGGAACGTTCTCTGGGTTATTTTCTCCTGTGTTTTCTGATGGAGCTGGGTTGGAATTCTGACAGTCCTGTTCTCCTGGCATCCAGGAGATCCAGGATTCTGGAGCTGGGTTGGAATTCTGACAGTCCTGTTCTCCTGGCATCCAGGATTTTGGAGCTGAATTTGGAATTCTGACAGTCCTGTTCTCCTGGCATCCAGGATTTTGGAGCTGAATTTGGAATTCTGACAGTCCTGTTCTCCTGGCATCCAGGATTTTGGAGCTGAATTTGGAATTCTGACAGTCCTGTTCTCCTGGCATCCAGGATTTTGGAGCTGAATTTGGAATTCTGACAGTCCTGTTCTCCTGGCATCCAGGATTCTGGAGCTGGGTTGGAATTCTGACAGTCCTGTTCTCCTGGCATCCAGGATTCTGGAGCTGAACTTGGAATTCTGACAGTCCTGTTCTCCTGGCATCCAGGATTTTGGAGCTGAATTTGGAATTCTGACAGTCCTGTTCTCCTGGCATCCAGGATTCTGGAGCTGAACTTGGAAAACTGAGGCTAAGGAACTCAGGGATGGAGCCCAGCAAATGCTGGCAATTTTTCCTTCTCCCCTCTGAGCTGCAGAACTGCTGAGCTGGAATCTGGTGCAGGGATGGGAGGAGAGCCCAGCTAAGGAAGGTTTGGATCCGGAGTATCCCAAATTTCCAGGGATTTGGGGATGGCACAGAGGGAATGGCTGGGGACAGAGCCAGGCCTGAGTTTTGCTGGATTTAGAGAAGTTCAGGAAGTTTGTGCAGACCCAAACCTGGCTCATTCCTGCTCCCTGTCCCTTTTCCCACCTCCTTTTCCAGCTGGATCTGCTCCCTCCACCTCAATTTGGGCTTGGTTGTGGTTTCCCAGAATAAAAACTCCAGAAATCCTTTTTTCCCCATTACCCAACCATTCACAACCAACACACAGACAAAAAACTTGGTGCTTAAAACACTCCCAATTCTTCTATAATCCTTTCATCAGTCTTTGTAGGGAAAAAGAAGTTTTCTTCTGCTAATCTATGGAGTTTTTTAACAGGAAAACCATTTTTTAATGGAGTTTTTTCCCAAGAAAACCATTTTCTTCATGTTTTTTCCCAAGAAAACCATTTTTCATGGAATTTTTTCCCAAGAAAACCATTTTCTTCATGGAGTTTTTTTCCCAAGAAAACCATTTTTTAAAGGCCACAAATCTTCAATTTTTACTTCTCTTTTTGTGTTCCAGCATCTCACAGGACCAAAACTGCTTCACCTTTTGCTTAAATTCACACTTTGAAATATTCTGTTCCCTCCCAAAATACTCTGTCATCAATTAACATTTGTTAATTGATGTTAATTAGCATTAACATCAATTAAAGGAGTTGTGGCACCATCCCTGCTTCCCCTGGACCACGCTCGGTGCTGCAGCCTCTGGATTTATCCTGGGAATTCCTGGGATGACATTCCCTGCGTGGGACAGAGGAAGGAGAGCCTGGAATTTTCCTTTCCTCACTCCAGGACTCAGAGGTGTTTCCTGAGCGTCCCAGCAGGAATTGAAATGATCCAGGAATCACCTAAAAATCATCTCCCAGGGATGTGTAAAACCCCTGGGGCTGCACACTGAGAATTCCCAGCTGGAATTTCACCCTGAGCTCTGGGAATGCCATCTCCAATCCCATCCCTTTATTGCAGAATTCCCAGCTGGAATTACACCCCGAGCTCTGGGAATGCCATCTCCAATCCCATCCCTTTATTGCAGAATTCCCAGCTGGAATTACACCCCGAGCTCTGGGAATGCCATCCCTTTATTCCAGAATTTTCAGCTGGAATTTCACCCTGAGCTCTGGGAATGCCATCCCTTTATTCCAGAATTCCCAGCTGGAATTACACCCCGAGCTCTGGGAATGCCATCTCCAATCCCATCCCTTTATTGCAGAATTCCCAGCTGGAATTACACCCCGAGCTCTGGGAATGCCATCTCCAATCCCATCCCTTTATTGCAGAATTCCCAGCTGGAATTACACCCCGAGCTCTGGGAATGCCATCTCCAATCCCATCCCTTTATTGCAGAATTCCCAGCTGGAATTACACCCTGAGCTCTGGGAATGCCATCTCCAATCCCATCCCTTTATTGCAGAATTCCCAGCTGGAATTACACCCCGAGCTCTGGGAATGCCATCTCCAATCCCATCCCATTTTTCCAGGCAGTAATTCCTGGAATATCAGCTCCCAGCAGAGGCTGTCTGGACAGGGAGTGCTGCCCACGGGGCCTCCTGCTCTGCTCATAAAAACATTCCAGGAGTTTTTGAAGGATCTTTCATTCCATTTTCCTGCCACCCACACAGGGAATCTGTGATAAAAAAATTAAAATAATTCCCAAATCCTGGTTTTTCCCCTCCTGGGTCTCCCTTGGTGTGTCTGGAATGAAGTGGATTTTAAAGTGCAGCTCCTGGAATTGTGTTCTCCTTCTCTTCTGCTCAGGCTGGGCTTTTATTGGTGGGGAGGAAAAAAAAATATCAGGAATTTCTCCAGGGAAATATTCAGGGTTTGTGGAGCAGAGTTATCTCTGCCTGAAGGGATATCCTTAATTATCCCAGGTTTTTATGGATAATTTCACTGATGCTGAGGCTCTCCAGACAGCTCTGAGCTGGGAATCCCTGTAATTCCCAGAATTCCTTTTCTCCCAGGAGTTTTTCCTGGGAAATAATTGGGATTTATGATCTGGGCTGGTCTGGCTCAGTGTGTGCAGCTCTGGCATCCGTGCCTGAAGGAATATCCTTAATTATCCCAGGTTTTTTATGGATAATTTCACCAGTGCTGAGGTTCTCCAGACAGCTCTGAGCTGGGAATCCCTGTAATTCCCAGAATTATACTCAGAATTCAATTCCAGAATTGATTAATGGTCAAAACTGCTGCCAAATCTTAGAAATGACTGATAATTGGTCAGGAGAAAAGACTCTCATCAGTCACCAGCAGCTCCAACTTCCTTAGCTCTCAAAACTATCTTAAAGGTTTCATGACAGGTTTTAACCCCATTTTTTGGGGGTGCTGTAACAAAACCCCAGTGTCACCCACATCAGTGAGCAGAGCTGGAATATCACAGGCAAACAAATAATCCAAATATTTTTTCATAATAAATAATGCAAAAATAAACACAAAACCCCACTGGAGAGGACAGAAAGAGCAACAAACTTCAATCAAACTTATTAAAAAGAGAGCAGCTGGGTGTTGCTGGTTTCAAGGTAGAAACAGTTTTTCTTCCCCTAAAAGCTTTTCTGACCCTGCAGAATTAAAGGACAAAGAGAAAACCCAAAAGGATTTTGTAAAATCAGTGGAAGGAGAGGGAGGGGAGAAAGGGAACGAGGCCAGGAGGAATCAGCAGCAGGGGATGGATCAGGAGAGGATGAAGGGCAGGAAAGATCCTGGCTGGGATTCCGGGAGCATCCCAGGATCCCTGAGCTCGGTGCCCATTTGGGGGTCCCCAGGATCCTGCCCCAGTCCCAGGCTGGGAATATCCCAGGGAATCTCCTCCTCCTCCTCCTCCTCCTCCTCCTCCTCCTCCTCCTCGTCCTCCTCCTCCTCCTCCCTGCAGGAATTTCTGTCCCGGTCCCGGAGCCGGCAGCTCCCCCGGAACAGCTCCGGTAACAGCCGGGGTCTGGAAACCAGAGGGGTCAGGGATCGATAAAAACCCAATTCTGCACCAATAAAAACCCAATTCTGCACCAATAAAAACCCAATTCTGCACCAATAAAAACCCAATTCTGCACCAATAAAACCCCAATTCTGCAAACCAGAGGGGTCAGGGATAGATAAAAACCCAATTCTGCACCAATAAAAACCCAATTCTGCACTCCAGAGGGGTCAGGGATAGATAAAAACCCAATTCTGAACCAATAAAAACCCAATTCTGCACTCCAGAGGGGTCAGGGATCGATAAAAACCCAATTCTGCACCAATAAAACCCCAATTCTGCACCAATAAAAACCCAATTCTGCACCAATAAAAACCCAATTCTGCACCAATAAAAACCCAATTCTGCAAACCAGAGGGGTCAGGGATCGATAAAAACCCAATTCTGCACCAATAAAAACCCAATTCTGCACCAATAAAAACCCAATTCTGCACTCCAGAGGGGTCAGGGATCGATAAAAACCCAATTCTGAACCAATAAAAACCCAATTCTGCACTCCAGAGGGGTCAGGGATAGATAAAAACCCAATTCTGCACCAATAAAAACCCAATTCTGCACCAATAAAACCAAATTTTGCACCAATAAAACCAAATTCTGCACCAATAAAACCAAATTTTGCACCAATAAACCCAAATTTTGCACCAATAAAAACCCCAATTCTGCACCAATAAAACCAAATTTTACACCAATAAAACCAAATTTTACACCAATAAAACCCCAATTCTGCACCAATAAAACCCCAATTTTACACCAATAAAAACCCCAATTCTGCACCAATAAAACCAAATTTTGCACCAATAAAACCAAATTTTGCACCAATAAAACCAAATTTTACACCAATAAAACCCAATTCTGCACCAATAAAACCAAATTTTGCACCAATAAAACCAAATTTTACACCAATAAAACCAAATTTTACACCAATAAAACCCAATTCTGCACCAATAAAACCAAATTTTGCACCAATAAAACCAAATTTTACACCAATAAAACCAAATTCTGCACCAATAAAACCAAATTTTACACCAATAAAACCCAATTCTGCACCAATAAAACCAAATTTTACACCAATAAAACCAAATTTTACACCAATAAAACCAAATTTTGCACCAATAAAACCAAATTCTGCACCAATAAAACCAAATTTTGCACCAATAAAACCAAATTTTACACCAATAAAACCAAATTTTGCACCAATAAAACCCCAATTCTGCACCAATAAAAAACCCAATTCTGCACCAATAAAACCAAATTTTACACCAATAAAACCAAATTTTACACCAATAAAACCAAATTTTGCACCAATAAAACCAAATTCTGCACCAATAAAACCCAATTCTGCACCAATAAAACCAAATTTTACACCAATAAAACCAAATTTTACACCAATAAAACCCAATTCTGCACCAATAAAACCAAATTTTACACCAATAAAACCAAATTTTACACCAATAAAACCAAATTTTACACCAATAAAACCAAATTTTACACCAATAAAACCAAATTCTGCACCAATAAAACCCAATTCTGCACCAATAAAACCAAATTTTACACCAATAAAACCAAATTTTGCACCAATAAAACCCCAATTCTGCACCAATAAAACCAAATTCTGCACCAATAAAACCAAATTCTGCACCAATAAAACCCCAATTCTGCACCAATAAAACCAAATTTTACACCAATAAAACCCAATTCTGCACCAATAAAACCAAATTTTACACCAATAAAACCAAATTTTACACCAATAAAACCAAATTTTACACCAATAAAACCAAATTTTACACCAATAAAACCAAATTTTGCACCAATAAAACCAAATTTTACACCAATAAAACCAAATTTTACACCAATAAAACCAAATTTTGCACCAATAAAACCAAATTTTACACCAATAAAACCAAATTCTGCACCAATAAAACCAAATTCTGCACCAATAAAACCCCAATTCTGCACCAATAAAACCAAATTCTGCACCAATAAAACCCAATTCTGCACCAATAAAACCCCAATTTTGCACTCCCCAGCCGCAGCAGCTCCCCGGGCACTCCAGGCTCGGAGCCGAGCTCTGGGAATGTCGTTCCCAGAAGGGAATTCCCAGCTCCTGGGTCATTCCCAGCTCCTGGGTCATTCCCAATTTCTGGATTATTCCCAATTTCTGGATCATTCCCAGCTCCTGGAATATTCCCAATTCCCAGACTATTCCCAATTCCCGGATTATTCCCAGTTTCTGGATTATTCCCAGTTTCTGGATCATTCCCAGCTCCTGGATCATTCCCAACTCTCAGATTATTCCCAGCTCCCGGATTATTCCCAATTTCTGGATTATTCCCAATTTCTGGATTATTCCCAATTTCTGGATTATTCCCAATTCCCAGACTATTCCCAATTTCTGGATTATTCCCAATTTCTGGATTATTCCCAGCTCCTGGATAATTCCCAATTCCCGGATCATTCCCAGTTCCTGGATTACTCCCAACTCCCAGATTATTCCCAATTTCTGGATCATTCCCAGATCCTGGATCATTCCCAGATCCCGGAATATTCCCAATTCCCGGATTATTCCCAGTTTCTGGATTATTCCCAGTTTCTGGATTATTCCAAACTCCCAGATTATTCCCAATTTCTGGATTATTCCAAACTCCCAGATTATTCCCAATTTCTGGATCATTCCCAGCTCCTGGATTATTCCCAGCTCCTGGATAATTCCCAATTCCCGGATCATTCCCAGTTCCTGGATTACTCCCAACTCCCAGATTATTCCCAATTCCCGGATTATTCCCAGTTTCTGGATTATTCCCAATTTCTGGATTATTCCAAACTCCTGGATCATTCCCAACTCTCAGATTATTCCCAGCTCCCGGATTATTCCCAATTTCTGGATTATTCCAAATTTCGGGATCATTCCCAGCTCCTGGATTATTCCCAGCTCCCAGATTATTCCCAATTTCTGGATCATTCCCAGCTCCTGGATAATTCCCAATTCCCGGATCATTCCCAGCTCCTGGATCATTCCCAGTTCCTGGATTACTCCCAACTCCCAGATTATTCCCAATTTCTGGATTATTCCCGATTTCTGGAATATTCCCAGATCCTGGGTCATTCCCAGCTCCTGGATCATTCCCAATTTCTGGATCATTCCCAATTTCTGGATTATTCCCAATTTCTGGATCATTCCCAGATCCTGGAATATTCCCAATTCCCAGACTATTCCCAATTCCCAGATTATTCCCAATTTCTGGATTATTCCCAATTTCTGGATTATTCCCAATTTCTGGATTATTCCCAATTTCTGGATCATTCCCAGATCCTGGAATATTCCCAATTCCCAGACTATTCCCAATTCCCAGATTATTCCCAGTTTCTGGATTATTCCCAGTTCCTGGATCATTCCCAATTTCTGGATTATTCCCAATTTCTGGATCATTCCCAGATCCTGGATCATTCCCAGCTCCTGGAATATTCCCAGCTCCCAGATTATTCCCAATTTCTGGATCATTCCCAGCTCCTGGATCATTCCCAACTCTCAGATTATTCCCAATTTCTGGATTATTCCAAATTTCTGGATTATTCCCAATTTCTGGATTATTCCCAGCTCCTGGATAATTCCCAATTCCCGGATCATTCCCAGTTCCTGGATTACTCCCAACTCCCAGATTATTCCCAATTTCTGGATTATTCCCAATTTCTGGATCATTCCCAGATCCTGGATCTTTCCCAGATCCCGGAATATTCCCAATTCCCGGATTATTCCCAGTTTCTGGATCATTCCCAGCTCCTGGATCATTCCCAACTCTCAGATTATTCCCAGCTCCCGGATTATTCCCGATTTCTGGATTATTCCCAATTTCTGGATTATTCCCAATTTCTGGATTATTCCCAGCTCCTGGATCATTCCCAGCTCCTGGATTATTCCCAATTTCTGGATTATTCCAAATTTCTGGATTATTCCCAGCTCCTGGATCATTCCCAGCTCCTGGATTATTCCCAATTTCTGGATTATTCCCAGCTCCTGGATTATTCCCAATTTCTGGATTATTCCCAGCTCCTGGATTATTCCCGGCTCCTGGATTATTCCATGATTTCCACAAGAAATGAGTCACCTTTTTTTCCTAAAAATAAAAGTTTCCACCACCCTCTTTCTTTTCCTGCCTCTGGTGTTTACCCTGAGCTGCTCTGGTTTAACTCTGCCGTCCTTGCTGGTTGTTAATTACCATTGTTAATTACAATTAAATACCCCCAGATGCAGCAGTGAACAAATAAACCCAAATAAACACAAATAAACACAAATAAAACACAAATAAAACACAAATAAAACACAAATAAAACCAAATAAAGCCAAATAAAACTCAAATAAAGCCAAATAAAACTCAAAAAAAACCCAAATAAAAACAAAAAACACTAAAAAAAATTAAAAAAAAACAAAAAAAAAACCCAAATAAACCCCAAATAAAACCCCAAATAAAACCCTAAATAAAACCCCAAATAAAACCCTAAATAAAACCCCAAATAAAACCCAAAAAACAAATAAACCCCAAATAAAACCTAAATAAAACCCAAAAAAATCCCAAATAAACCCCCCAAAAAACCAAGAAAACCCCAAAAAAAACCAAATAAACCCCAAATAAACCCCCAAAAAACTCCAAATAAAACCCCCAAAAAAACCCCAAATAAAAACCCAAATAAAACCCCAAAAAAACCCAAATAAAACTCAAATAAAACCAAAAAAACAAAAAGACCCAAAAAACCCAAAAAAAAAACCAAAAAAAAAACCAAAAAAAACCCAAAAAAAACCCAAAAAAACCCAAAAAAAACCCAAATAAAACCCCAAATAAACCCAAATAAAACCCCAAATAAAACCCCAAATAAACCCCAAATAAAACCCAAAAAAACCCCAAATAAAACCCCAAATAAACCCCAAATAAAACCCAAAAAAACCCCAAAAAACCCCAAATAAAACCCCAAATAAACCCCAAATAAAACCCAAATAAAATCCAAATAAAACTCAGATAAAACCCCCCCAAAAAACCCAAATAAACTAAAAAAAAAAAAAAAAAAACCCCAAAAAACCCCAAATAAAACCCCAAATAAACCCCAAATAAACCCCAAATAAAATCCAAATAAAACTCAGATAAAACCCCCCAAAAAAACCCAAATAAACTAAAAAATAACCCAAAAAAACCCCAAAAAAAACCCAAAAAAACCCAAAAAAAACCCAAAAAAAACCCAAAAAAAAACCCAAATAAAACCCAAAAAAACCCCAAAAAAACCCCAAAAAAACCCCAAAAAAAACCAAAAAAAAACCCCAAAAAACCCAAAAAAAACCCCAAAAAAAACCCAAATAAAACCCCAAATAAAACCCCAAATAAACCCCAAATAAAACCCAAAAAAACCCCAAATAAAACCCCAAATAAACCCCAAATAAAACCCAAAAAAACCCCAAATAAAACCCCAAATAAAACCCCAAATAAAACCCAAATAAAATCCAAATAAAACTCAGATAAAACCCCCCCAAAAAACCCAAATAAACTAAAAAAAAACAAAAAAAAACCCAAAAAACCCCAAATAAAACCCCAAATAAACCCCAAATAAAACCCAAATAAAATCCAAATAAAACTCAGATAAAACCCCCCAAAAAAACCCAAATAAACTAAAAAAAAACCAAAAAAAACCAAAAAAAACCCCAAAAAAACCCCAAAAAAACCCAAAAAAACCCCCAAAAAAACCAAAATAAAACCCAAAAAAAACCCAAATAAAACCCCAAATAAAACCCCAAATAAACCCCAAATAAAACCTAAAAAAACCCAAAAAAAACCCAAATAAAACCCAAAAAAACCCCAAAAAAAACCCCAAATAAACCCCAAATAAAACCCCAAATAAACCCCAAATAAAACCTAAAAAAGAACCAAAAAAAAACCAAATAAAACCCCAAATAAACCCCAAATAAAACCCCAAATAAACCCCAAATAAAACCCAAATAAAATCCAAATAAAACTCAGATAAACCCCCCCAAAAAACCCAAATAAACTAAAAAAAAACAAAAAAACCCACCAAAAAAAACCCCAAAAAACAACAAAAAAAACCCAAAAAAAAACCAAATAAAACCCCAAATAAACCCCAAATAAAACCCAAAAAAAACCCAAAAAAAACCCCAAATAAAACCCAAAAAAACCAAAAAAAAAACCAAATAAACCCCCCAAAAAACCAAAAAAAAACCCAAATAAACCTCTCTCACTCTGAGCATTTCTCTCCAGCTCACACATCAAACCCAACTCCCCACCTAACTTTAATATAAAGAAATGAGCTCAGCTCATTTATCCTCTGAAATGGAAATAAAGCAAAGCACCCACACTGCTCACCCTGGCAGCTCCCACCCATCCCAATGGATGGGTGGATTTATTGTTTAAAAATGGATTTATTATTAAATAAATTATTTCTTATTTATTATTTAATAATAAGAAATCTCATCACCGGCATCTCCCACCGCTCATTTTTACCTGGAAAAAATTCACGGGAGAACTGCAGGAAGAAAAGCTGCGAGAAACTCGAATAAATGAGGAATTAAAGGGGTGGTGCTGAAGGGAATCCTGAGCTCTGCTGCTCCAAGGATTCCAGGAATTCCCTGCCAGCATCACCAAAAATCCCTCTGAGCCTCTTCTCTGCCAAGGAGCTGCTCCAAATCAGGATTTTGGGAAGTTGGGAATGAAGAGCTCCTGCCTGCCGAGGCTCCAAACCCACCTGGAAACCCCAAAATTCACCGAGCTCAGCCCCAAATCCAGCTCTGCAATAACGTTTCCATTGAAATCTGGTTTAATTTGGAGGCTCCAGATGGGGAGATGGGAATATCCTCCAGGCACGGAGCCCACGGGGTAACGCAAACATCCCGGGGAGATCTCCCCAAAGTCCCGGGGAGAATTCCCCAAAGTCCCGGGGAGAATTCCCCAAATTCCCGGGGAGATCTCCCCAAATTCCCGGGGAGAACTCCCCAAATTCCCGGGGAGAAATCCCCAAATTTCCAGGAGAATTCCCCAAATTCCCGGGGAGAAATCCCCAAATTTCCAGGAGAATTCCCCAAATTCCCGGGGAGAACTCCCCAAATTCCCAGGAGAATTCCCCAAAGTCCCAGGAGAATTCCCCAAATTCCCGGGGAGAATTCCCCAAATTCCCAGGAGAATTCCCCAAATTCCCGGGGAGAATTCCCCAAATTCCCAGGAGAATTCCCCAAATTCCCGGGGAGAATTCCCCAAATTCCCGGGGAGATCTCCCCAAATTCCCAGGAGAATTCCCCAAATTCCTGGGGAGAAATCCCCAAATTCCCGGGGAGAAATCCCCAAATTCCCGGGGAGAAATCCCCAAATTCCCAGGAGAACTCCCCAAATTCCTGGGGAGATCTCCCCAAATTCCCGGGGAGAAATCCCCAAATTCCCAGGGAGAACTCCCCAAATTCCCGGGGAGAATTCCCCAAATTCCCAGGAGAATTCCCCAAATTCCCGGGGAGAATTCCCCAAATTCCCGGGGAGAAATCCCCAAATTCCCGGGGAGATCTCCTGCCCGACTTTTGGGATGTGCTGGCTCAGAACCTCAGGGCAGCGATGCTGAATTGGTCCAGCCGGGCAGAAGGATGCGGATAATTGATGGGAGATAAAATCCCGTTATTTGAAATAAAATTTGAAATAAAATTTGAAATAAAATTTGAAATTAAATTTGAAATAAAATTTGAAATTAAATTTGAAATAAATAAAATCCCAGCTCGGGTGATTCCTCACCAGCCGCGGATTTGGGATGGACACGGCAGAAGGAGCCGGGGCAAAGCTGCGCCACCAGCGAGCCCCGAAGGAGCCCCGAAGGAGCGGAGGGTGCGGAGGGACGGGAGAGACGGAGCCGGGAAAGG
>NC_142204.1:73136925-73139925 GCF_049639895.1 Pseudopodoces humilis | reverse complement strand
CGCCCAAGCAGGTGGCCGTGCCCACGGCCGACGCCGGCGACAAGCTGCAGACCAGCCTGGACGAGGTGATGAAGACCACCAAGATCATCATCGGCTGCTTCGTGGCCGTGACGCTGCTGGCCGCCGCCATGCTCATCGTCTTCTACAAGCTCCGCAAGCGGCACCAGCAGCGCAGCACCGTCACCGCCGCCCGCACCGTGGAGATCATCCAGGTGGACGAGGACATCGCTCCGGCCGCCGCGGCCACGCCCGCGGCCGCTCCGGCCGCCGGGGCCGGCGAGGGGGCCGTGGTGCTGCCCAACATCCACGAGCACCTCAACTACAACACCTACAAGGCCGGACACGGCGCCCACTGGACAGAGAACGCGCTGGGCAACTCCCTGCACCCCCCCGGGACCACCCTGGCCGACCCCTATTTAATCCAGACCCACCCCAAGGAGAAAGTTCAGGAAACCCAGATATGACTCTTTTTTTTTGGGGGTTTTTTCCTGCTCTTTTTTTTGGGTCGTCCTCCCCCCCGCTCCTCTTCTCCTCCAACCCCGAATTATTATAAACACGATAGATGCACAAAAGCAGAACTCCAAAAAAGAAGGAAAGCCAGGAGAATTCCTCAACACTACGGAAAACCAGGAGAATTCCTCAATAATAGACACAACTTTTGTACAGGGGGGGGGAGAGACTCTTTTTCGTGTACATGCTTCTATAGCCAACCTCGGGGCCGAGAAGAGCAGCAGATTCTATTAAAATTTAACGAAACCCACCTAAAACTCCTACAAAAAAAAAACAAAACAAAACGAAAAACCACTATTTTCTAACTCGCAGGTTCTATTTAAACACAGAAAAAAAAAAAAAAAAAAACCCTAAAAAACAAACCAGGAGAAACAGAGGAGGAAAAAAAAAAAAACCAACCCCACAAACAAATCGGTAATCGGAGGAAAAACCCCCCCGTGCTCGGGGCCGAGCGGCGCGGGGGGCGCGGGGGGCGCCGGAGCGGGGCCGGGGGCTGTCGCGGGGGTTCGGGGGGGGGGGGGTCGGGGATGGTTTTTTTTGGGGGTTCTCCGGGGGAAGAGGGGGGAGCTCGGCCCCCCGAGCCCGAGGCTCTGCCCTTGGCCGCTCGCCGCGGGATCTCGGCCCCGCGCCAGGACCTTCCCAATGCAATAAAGGAACGGATTTTGGGGAGGGGGGCTCGGGGGGGGGGGGGGCGGGGGGGGGGGCTGGGGATGGACGGCTGCAATGTATTCAAGCAAAAAAAAAAAAAAAAAAAAATTCCTCAAAAACCCACGGGAAGGGGAAAAACCCCGCAAGCGCCTGGGGGGGAGGGAAGGGGCGGTTCGGGGGGGACAGAGGGTGCCCCCCCATCCCCCCCCCCCGCTCCGTACCCCCTTTTCCCACGGTGTTTGTCACCCCCCACCCCCGGACCCCCCCGGCACAGGGCTACGGCTCCCGGGGGGCTGGGGGGGCCCCCACGGGAGACCTGACCAATGATTGTAACCACCTTCGCTAAAAACGGCATTTCTGTCCTTTTTTTTTTTGGGGGGGGGGGATGGGGAACACCCCCCTTCCCCGGGCGGGGGGACCCTGGGGCCCCCCCCAGGGGCTGCCCGCGGAAGGGGGGGGGGGGGGGGGGGCTGGGAGAAATTAAGGGCTCGGGGAGAGGGGGGAGGTGACAATGGGGGGGGGCCACCAGCATCGGAGGTGGCGCCGGGGGGGTCCCGCTGGGGACCCCAAGTGCCTCGCGGGGGTCCCGGGGGTTTGGGGGGGGTCGGGCAGCAGCGCGGGGGGGGCTCCCCCGCTCGCTCGGGCGCTGGAATTACTTTAATTTCTCGTTTTAGCTTTAAAATGTTCTCGGATAAAGTGGGGGGGGGCGCGGCGGGGGGGGGGGGGGGGGGGGGCGGGGGGGCAAAGCTGAGCTCAAATTTTGTTTATGGGGATGTCCGGGGGGGGCGGAAGGCGGGAAGGAGATGCAGAAATTCCCTCTCAGGCTGGAAACGCCGGAAGGATCCGACTGTACCGCGAATCCAACAACAAAAAAACAAACAAAAAAAAAAAAAAAAAAAATCAAGTGTATTTTTGTATTTTAATAAATATTGTTCCAAATTTGTACCAGAGAGTGGCCGAGGGGTTAAACGGGGGGGCCCGGGGGGGGCCGGGGGGGGCGCCCCCTCCCCCCCTGCCTCAAAGGGGTTTTTTGTCCTCTCAGCAGGAAAAGCTTTGGAAAAATCGCGGAGCCGGGAAAGGACGGGAGGGAGAGGATGGGGGAGGGGAGGGGGAGAGGGGACACGAGGGGACAGGGGGGGGCACGGGGGACACGAGGGGGACACGGGGGGACACGGGGGGACACGGGGGGGAGACGGGGGGACACGGGGGGACACGGGGGGGACACGGGGGACACGAGGGGGACACGGGGGGACACGGGGGGGACTCGGGGGGACACGGGGGGACAATCAGGGGGTGACATTGGGGGGCGTAACGAGAAGCGGGGGCACAGCGGGACCCCCGGCCAGGGCTGGGGGGGCCCCCCCAGCCTGGGCGTTCCCGGCTGGAATTGGGATGGGAGGGAGGGACCGGGATCAATCAGCGGGGCTGGCGCTGCCCGGAGGGACAGGGGACACCGGGACCCCTCCGAGGGGACACTGGGACCCCCTGAAGGGACACTGGGACCCCCCGGAGGGGACACCGGGACCCCTGAGGGGACACCAGGACCCCCCCGAGGGGACACCGGGACCCCTGAGGGGACATCGGGACCCCCAAGGGGACATCGGGACCCCCAAGGGGACACTGGGACCCCCCGTTCTGTGGGACAGAGACACTGGGAGGGGACCTCAGCTCTGGGGGGCGCCGGGACCCCCAGCAGGGCGGCAGAGCAGCGGTGCCAGCGCCACACGGGCTGTGACAGGGGCTGGGGACCAGGGACACCCCTGTGGGGACCAGGGACACCCCTGTGGGGACCAGGGGACCCTCGGTGTCCCCCAGGTGTCACCTCCAGCCCCGTGCCGGTCC